>NC_056732.1:713513906-713726406 GCF_019279795.1 Protopterus annectens | reverse complement strand
TGTCCTCTAAGAGGACAAAGACAGAATACATATCAGAACTATTGGACTATTATTTCCAACCCCATAGTCCAAAAGTTCAGTATTCTACCTAAAAGACTCATGGTCATTCCTGCAAGAAATCCATCAGTACCAGGTCTTAATGATGTAACCAGTCTGACCTTTGTCACACTGGACATAGAAAGCTCCCACCGAGCATCCCACATGCAGAAGGGCACAGAAATGGTCAGAAGATACCTGACCACACACAGAAACTACAACCCCACCAAAGCAGACACACACTCATCAGCCTGCTCAAGATAGTACTGAACAACAACTTCTTCGTCTTGAAGACCAAATTTACCAGCAACTAAGAGGCGTAGAGCTTGCTGGAGCCAAAATGGCCCTCCTATGCAAACCTGGTATTAAGCTCGGGAAACAGATCACGACAAAACTCACAGGCTTCCGCTAGAACAAGTAGCGCTACAAACGCTATATTGATGATATGGTGTTCTGTGGAAGGCTCACAAGAAGAACTGGATAAGTTTCTAACAGAGATCAGGAGACAGCATAAAGTTCCTGTCCTTCACCATCTCAGACATAGAAGCAAAAGTGAACTTTCTAGACGGACGCTTATCCCTGACACACAAAGAGAACAGGTTCTCATCCACTCTCTACAGTGAAACCCACCCACAGAAAACAACCCATTTGACTACAGAAGCCAGCACCCAGGCTTCATGAAAAGGAACATCATCAAGGACCAGTTTGTCCGCTCAGCCCAGCAGTCAGCAAACGCATCAGGAGTTCACACTCCAAATGCAAGTTACTGACCCAACTATTCACTGACAAAATTACCCCCTCAGCTCATCAGCAAAGCTGCTGCCACAGAGGTCACAGAGAATAGACTCACCCGCATAAGCCCATCCTCACCTATGGTTTCTCCGAACCAGTGAAGGAAGAAATGACACCTCAGCCGCTTTCCCCATCCCCATCAGTAGTGACAGCACCACTATTAGAGAAACCATCTCTAATTACTGAGGCATCTTCACCACCAACACAGATCTATACATGGGGGCACCCTAGGGAGGCACCTATATTTTGCTACAAGAGAACCAACTCTCTTAAAACACTGTTTGAGAGGCAACCAACAGACCCAGACAAAACAGGCCCACCTAGCCCAGTTGGCACCCACCCCTGCGACAGTGTGGCTGTGTAAACACATCCGCACCACCCTCGTGCCAACTCCCACAAAGGAGTACCCATACTCTTTCAGACATCACTACGACTGCAACAGCAGCAACGTAGTGTGTTTTAGCCAACTGTCACCACTGCCCAAGCTTTCTATGTCGGCTCGCTTTTCATATATGAGGATTCTTTCAGTGGTTGCTTTTCACCCAATGATCATTTCTACAACTTCCAGTGTCTCACATGATTATGATTACACAGACATGCAAACACCAGCTTGCTTGGTGGATGGTTTCCCCATCAGTACCCCAGGGCAGACCATTTGTTCTTCCTCCTCTAGTAGCCACGGTGACCACGGATGCCTCCCTGATTGGGTTGGCGGGGCCCTTTCAGGGCAGAACAGTCCAAGGTACATGGCAACCCCACGAGTACCATCTGCATATCAATGTCTTTGAGAGGAGAGCTGTGCTTTTAGCATTGTAAACTCTTCAGAACTCTCTTCCCACCGGGACCATTGCAGTTCGGACCGACAATATGTCGGTAGTGTGGTACATCAACAAACAAGGCGGAACCAGGTCCTACCCCCTATGTCAAGAAGCACTCAGACTCTGTCAATTTGCAATCTCTTCCCAGCGGTTTCTGATAGCAACGCACATCCCTGGGAAGTCCAACGTTATAGCGGACAGGCTGAGCATAGCAATTCTCATGCCTCACGAGTGGTCTCTCAATCAAACAGTGGCGGACCAAATCTTCCGCAAATGGGGTCAGCGTTGCTGTGACCTCTTCGCCACCCCTTTCAACAGCAAGTGCGACAGTTTCTTTTCTCTCCTCCCTCTTCCCGGATACCCTCCCAGAGACACTCTAATCCATGATTGGCCTCTGGGATGACTTTATGCATTCCCTCCATTTCCCCTTATTCCCAAACTAATACAGAAAGCTACCGCGCTGGGATGCAAGATGATCCTCATTGCCCCCTACTGGTCTCAACAAATTTGGTTTCCGTTCCTGCATAATCACCTCCTGGAGCAGCTCTGGACCCTGGACCCAGTACCAGACCTCCTGATCCATCAGTCGGGCGGGCTGCACCAATCCCTGCAATCTCTCAACCTCACTGCTTGGTTGTTCCACTTACAACCTTAGCCAGGCTTCTGGACATTTCCCAATTGGTGCCTGAAATCATCTTACTTCGCACAAATCTACCACCAGAAAGTAAGTGGAAACGTTTCTCTTGCTGGGCAGAGTCTAAAAACATAGATCCCTTTTCAGCCCCGGTCCACCACGTTTTAGATTTCTTAGCGGAACTTTTTCAGGCTGGGTCCTCTTCTGCCACCATTAGAGTTCAGTTAGTCAATTTCAAATTTTCATATAGGCCTATCTGAAACTAGTATCGTCCCATAAGCTTTGCAAAGCTTTTCTCAAAGGGACTACTTTGCTCAGGCCCCCAGTAAGAGAACCCCAGTCTCCGTGAGATCTTAATTTGATCTTAGCTTCCCTAGTATTATATATGTATATATATTATAGTGTGTGTCAAGGCGTGGTAACTTTTTTTTTTTCTGTGTACGGTTCTTTATACTTGTTACCTACTGTTGGTCTTTTTTTCTTGTGATTTTTCTTTTTACAGGATGTCCAAAGATACTAAGGTATCTGGATTCAAGAAGTGTGACTCATGCTGTCAGAAAATGTCTGACAGATGGTCACACTTGTGTCTACTGCTTGGGCACCCTACACCTGCAGGACTCTTGTTCGGTGTGTCACGCCTTTAGTCCAAGAGTCCTGCAGGAGCATAGGAATAAGTTAATCCTTAGAGAATTACTAAAACCTGCGGGGTCACCTGCTAAGACTCGGCCAGGGAAACCCTCCAAGCCATCGAAGCAGTCGGCTCCCAGCTTGGAGCAGTCGGCTCCCAGCTTGGAGCAGTCATCGGGTGTGGCATCTGCTTCGACTTTGGTTCCGAAGTACCTGCCTCTCAGGCGGCTCCGATCCTGGTGTCGGAACCTTCAGGGAGCCGAAAGCGTTCTAGGTCCCCATCCCTAGAGTCTATTCGCTTGGCTCCGGGGTCGCCTCTGTTGCAGTCGGAGCGAAGTCACCGATCTCACTCTTCTCGGTCTTCGAGACTGACCATGACTTGTAGAGAGTGGTGAGCAGACTTCTGAAATCGCAGGCCCTGGCTAAAATGCTATCCAGCCCCCCCCCCCCCCTCATCAGGGTTCGGCTCTCCCAGTTACTACAGTCGTTCCTCCTTCGACTCACCCCTTGAGTTCGGAGCCGGAGCTGGTTGGGGTTCGGGTCGTGGAACCGTCTGCGCCGATACCTACCCTTTTGCTTCCTTTGGCTCCGATCACTTCCATGGTGCCGTCCTTGGAGGGATCTGGGAGCCGAGACTCCCTCGTCGGTTCTGAGGGGGCGAGTGGCATCTGACCCATGTCCGACCCCGTTCTTCCTCTCGGAGCTTCGGCGCAGGTGTGCTCGGCTCCTGCATCGGCCTCGGAGCCATCCCTCTCTGTGCCGGGGAGGGTTCCGGGCTCTTCGGTGCCTGAGCCGCCTTCTCTGCCGGGAAGGGGTGCCTTCGAGTTCATGAGGAGTGTGTTGGCCCCTCAGTCAGCCCCACGATCAGCCTCTTCGGCTCCTCCCCCCATGGTGCCTGCGTCTGCCCCTCCTCCAGACCCCAAGCGAGGAGAATAAGCGCTCCAGGTCGCCCCAGTGGGCGCGTCCTCTTCGAGGCCTCCCATGATCATTCACAGGAGCCCCCTTGAAAGAGGAAATGTAAGAGGAAGTATGTTGACTCCCCAGAGTCTGTTACTTCGGATACCGACTTAGAGAATTCGGAACGGTCCCAGAGGTCCCCCTCTGAAGATGTCTCCTTCTCAGACATCCTTGAGATGCTTAGGCAGAGGGGGAACTGGACTACCCTTAACCCTTCTGAGGATGAGTCGGTATATCTGGACGCGTTTGGTTCTCACCCCTCCACCTCCTCCCCCTCCCCTCCACCTCCTGGGTGTCTCCGCCTTTCGATCCACTGATGGCAGTGGTGGCTCGAAAGGCGTGGTCAGCCCCAGACACAGTTGAGCCAACTTCCCGAAGACCCACGGAATTCATCACAGCACCACAAGACAAGCAATTTTTGACAAAGGGTGTCCCTGTTGATGCTATGGTGGTAGCAGCGGCCACGAAAAAGGAGTTTGCTGAGATCGTCGTCTGTCCATGCCCCTAAGGAGTCTAGGACGATGGACAGATACGGGAATCGGATGTTTTCTTTAGCAACCTTTTCCATGTGGTCGCTGAACTATTTGTGCCATTTTACATGCCTTCAGAGGGATCTCCTTAAGGAGCTAGGAGATGCCCTTCAAGATCAATCAGCTGCGGGGCCCAGGATAAGATTACCTCCCAGCTGGCGACTCTTAATTCGATAGTGCACTCCTCCATGCGGCTCATTTCTTATTCGGCCGATGGGGTGAGTAGAGCCGCAGGCACAGGTGTGGCCTTGAGAAGGCACACTTGGATGCGGTTATTTAACTTTGCGGACCCCTTTAACGCGTCTTTCACCAATACCCCTTTTGATGGTTCTCCTCTTTTTGGACCACAGGTGAAGGATACCCTTTCCAGGTTTGAGCAGGAAGGCAAGACTCTCTCTGCTGTGGGAGTCCGTTTTTACACTCCTAGACCATACCCCAAAGGTCAGAAAAGTGGCAAAATTTGGTTCCGGAAACCCCAGGGAGCCGAGGAGGGGCCCGCAAAATCAGGGCAGCAGAGATTCCTTTTCTGACAAGCCCTTCCAGCATCCCTGAGGGGCTGCCCCGGCTGCCCACCTTCGGAGGCAGTCTGGTGAAGATTTTCGCTGTACCCAGAATCCTAGCAAGACATAACTCAAGACAGATGGGTACAGTCCATCATATCCGGAGGTTACAGAATTCCTTTCGTTTATACCCCCTTAAGGTCAAACAAATCCCTTCCAGATGTTCCACCCAGTCTAAGGGAACAAGCAGTCCAATAGATCTCAAAACTGCTACAAAAAAGAACCATCCAACGAGTCCCAGCAGACCAGCAAGGATCCGGAATTTACTCAAGGTTCTTTTTGGTAACACATAAAGGGGACTGGAGACCCATTTTGGGTCTCAGCAGACAAAACAGGTCTGTACAAAGAAGAAGTTCCAGATGGTCACCCTTCAGTCCATTCTACCCTTTTTGGGTCAGGACAATTGGATGTGCTCCATAGATCTTCAAGATGCGTACTACCATATCAAAATGGACAGGCCCTCCAGAAGATGCCTCCACTTCCGGCTGGGAGCCAGTCATCAGTTCCGAGCTGTGCCATTTGGTCTCACCACAGCCCCCAGGGGTGTTCACCAAATGTATGGCAGTAGTTACCCCTCACCTTAGTCGGCAAGGATTCCAGGTGTTTCCCTATCTAGACGACTGGCTCCTTACTGCTGCCACCAGACATCAGCTGCTACGAGCCAGGAACTACACCATCCAACCTTGCTCCGAGCTAGGTATCGCAATAAATTTTGAAAAGTCTGCATTGTCGCCTTGTCGGTCTATAACCTTTATAGGCACAAGTTTAAGTACAAAAGATATGTCAGTGACACTTCCGTTACAGAGTATTAGATATTCGCCGACATGTACAGGTGTTATTAGGATGCAAGAAAATTCAGACCAGATTTGTCCTAAAGACATTGGGCCTCATGGCAGAAGTGATCATACTAGTCCCCCTGGCTCGTTTTCATATGAGGATTCTTCAGTGGTTGCTTTTCACCCAATGGTCATTTCTACAACTTCCAGTGTCTCACATGATTATGATTACACAGACATGCAAACACCAGCTTGCTTGGTGGATGGTTTCCCCATCAGTACCCCAGGGCAGACCATTTGTTCTTCCTCCTCTAGTAGCCACGGTGACCACGGATGCCTCCCTGATTGGGTTGGCGGGGCCCTTTCAGGGCAGAACAGTCCAAGGTACATGGCAACCCCACGAGTACCATCTGCATATCAATGTCTTTGAGAGGAGAGCTGTGCTTTTAGCATTGTAAACTCTTCAGAACTCTCTTCCCACCGGGACCATTGCAGTTCAGACCGACAATATGTCGGTAGTGTGGTACATCAACAAACAAGGCGGAACCAGGTCCTACCCCTATGTCAAGAAGCACTCAGACTCTGTCAATTTGCAATCTCTTCCCAGCGGTTTCTGATAGCAACGCACATCCCTGGGAAGTCCAACGTTATAGCGGACAGGCTGAGCATAGCAATTCTCATGCCTCACGAGTGGTCTCTCAATCAAACAGTGGCGGACCAAATCTTCCGCAAATGGGGTCAGCGTTGCTGTGACCTCTTCGCCACCCCTTTCAACAGCAAGTGCGACAGTTTCTTTTCTCTCCTCCCTCTTCCCGGATACCCTCCCAGAGACACTCTAATCCATGATTGGCCTCTGGGATGACTTTATGCATTCCCTCCATTTCCCCTTATTCCCAAACTAATACAGAAAGCTACCGCGCTGGGATGCAAGATGATCCTCATTGCCCCCTACTGGTCTCAACAAATTTGGTTTCCGTTCCTGCATAATCACCTCCTGGAGCAGCTCTGGACCCTGGACCCAGTACCAGACCTCCTGATCCATCAGTCGGGCGGGCTGCACCAATCCCTGCAATCTCTCAACCTCACTGCTTGGTTGTTCCACTTACAACCTTAGCCAGGCTTCTGGACATTTCCCAATTGGTGCCTGAAATCATCTTACTTCGCACAAATCTACCACCAGAAAGTAAGTGGAAACGTTTCTCTTGCTGGGCAGAGTCTAAAAACATAGATCCCTTTTCAGCCCCGGTCCACCACGTTTTAGATTTCTTAGCGGAACTTTTTCAGGCTGGGTCCTCTTCTGCCACCATTAGAGTTCAGTTAGCCGCAATTTCAAATTTTCATATAGGCCTATCTGAAACTAGTATCGTGTCCCATAAGCTTTGCAAAGCTTTTCTCAAAGGGACTACTTTGCTCAGGCCCCCAGTAAGAGAACCCCAGTCTCCGTGAGATCTTAATTTGATCTTAGCTTCCCTAGTATTGCCCCCCTTTGAACCCGCAGCTTCATGTTCCTTAAAGTTTCTTTCTTGGAAAACCATCTTTCTTGTGGCAATTACCTCAGCCGGAAGAGTTTCCTAACTCCAGGCCCTTTGTGTTCGCGCTCCTTATTTAGTTTTCCATAATGACAGAGTTTTGCTCAGGACTAATACCTCCTTCCTAAGGTACCGTCTGAGAGTAATCTGAATCAGTCCATTGATCTTTCCGGTCTTCTTCCCAAATTATTCCAACAAAGTTGAACATAAATTACATCAGTTGGATGTTCATAGACAATTACATTTCTACTTGCATAGGAATAAACAAATTAGAAAATAAGATCAGCTCTTCCTGTCCTATGCTGAAGGTAAACGAGGTCTACCAGTGTCTAAAGTAACTCTATCTAGTTGGTTGACTTCTATTATTACTTTGATTTATCAGTTGAGGAACAAACAGCTCCCTGCTAAACCAAAAGGCCACTCTACTAGGGCTTTAGCTACTTCTGTAGCTTTTCAGGCAAAATTACCAATGGAAGCCATTTGTGCAGCAGCTGCATGGGCCACTCCCCATACATTTATTTCTCATAAGTTGGATGTGGCCTCGAGGAGTAGAGCTGATTTTGGTTCCACTGTGCTGAAGAGTCTGTTCCGATGAGCCACCCAGGACTGAGGTGCTAGGGACGCTGTCCCAACCAGCAAGAATGAAGGCGAGATAGGCAACTTAACATTAAGAAGTTATATACCTACCATAATGTTCCATGTTAGTTTTCTTCTTGCCTTCTTTCTTGCGTCCCACCCTCCGTCCCCCTATCCTAATAGACCGAGAAGAGTTGCCCTCTGAGTTCCTTTTTAGCTGGCTGGGTCTTACCTGGTTTGTTCCCTCAACCTTTTAGCTCTGTAGCTAAACTTATGCTGTTGGGACAGGTGTCCTTATATTTGTCTGTAGTTAGGTCTACCAAACGAGATCTGGGGATCTAGCACCAGGCATTGTGGGATATGGGGAGGCCTCGAGCCAGTAAATAGCTCTCGAGCTTTAGAAGATGGCAGAGTCTGAGCCGAGGATCGGCTCCGAACCCAACCAGCAAGAAAGAAGGCGAGAAGAAGACAACTAACATGGAACGTTATGGTAGGTACATAACTTATTCTTTGTTACTCTGCTGTTAATCCCAAGCAAGAGATTTAATCTTAAGTGCTATGAAGTGCTTAACAAAAGGTGGTTAAATACCTTTTTGATTCCAGAAAGGTAGCAAATAACAGTATCTGTCTTCCCATTACCCTGCTGAGTGCAGCTTAACTGCAGTGTTCCATGCACTGCATAAATGTTAGTATTCAGTTGTATGTCTTCCTGCTGAAACTGTTCAAATGAAATTACAGGGAACCAAGGCAAATGCACAAGACTTGTTTTTGTGGGTCTTTTCACCGTCACCATAATCTTCCATGTGATGAGGATACTGGATGCTCCTGTTGTAGCTGTGCTTTCTTGGGGGGGGGGGGGTGCTTAAACCTGTTGGGAAATGCACATTAAAATGTTGGATGAAAATACATTCCCCATCTAACATATACACCCTACTGTCTGAAAATACATTTAAATATAAAAAAAATGCAGTTTGGCATGGGTAACAAAATTCAAAGGCAACAACTCTGACCAGAGTCTGTTTTTTGGACTCTGGGGATGCTAAACGTTTTTGAAGTCTTCAAAAGGTAATCCCATTGAGCCAGATTTCTCAAACCTTGGTAATTCAGGGAAGATATAATACTGTTTGCAAGCATCATTGAATACCCAACTGTGGATATCTTTCCCTCCTGTATATTAGGTTTCCTTTTCCTGATTCTGTTCTTACATAATGTTGGAAGTGTTGAGTAAAATTCATTGTTTTTTTACCTGCTTAATCTAGTGGCAGTGTCTTGGGGAGCTAGATTCCCAAGTGGGGGGTTGGAGTCTTATCTGTGTCACGGTGTAGGAACTTGGTCTGAATGAGGTGCCAATCATTACAGGACTCTGATTTAAGGTATGCACACCTATGGGAACACTGAGGTATGCTGGCTAACCTGTAGTGCATATTTGGGACCTTGGAGGAAAGTGGAACTCCTGTTGAAAACCCATGTGGATGCAGAGATCAACTGAAGATCGAACACAAGTCAAGCCTAGCTGAGAATTTACCCAGATAAGAGTGCTTTGAGGCAGCATCAGTACCATCTCCTGCACCACTTTGCCACTTCTTAAAGAAAACTTTTTTCTTATCTGTTCCATAGCTTTTTCTTTTAACATGCCCCATCATCTAACTTCCTCCTGCTGGTTTGCTTCCATTACTGTCCTCCTGTAGCTCTTGTTCTCACATGACTATAGTTTAACTCTTTGCTTCAGTCCTCCTGACCAAGCTTTCTCTCTCAACCACTCTACTTGTTTCCCTTTGGGTAGAGTACCATACTTTGCTCATTTTGGGGTAAAGATCAAGCAGCGAGTTGGGGCCATCTGTGATAAGAGTAATAGTTTTTGTTTTAAGGCTGTATCCCTCACTGCATGTGCCTGGCAAGCCTGCCTGTGGTTAGGTGCGCAGTAGGTGGTGATGTGACTGTTCTTCCCGGGTGCATGCCCCACACTTTCCTTGACGCATGCCAGCTTCCACTGCTGACGAGCCACTAGTCAAATTCTAGTTGCCTAAGTTGTAGGTAGGATTTTATACCTTTTTTAATTCAACTGAAATCTTGACAGCCAGAGAAGCATGAGTGCATTGAACCAAGAGCCAGGCACGCGATGAGCAAAAATAGCGTTTAACACAGCAGTCTCCCACGCACAGAATCATTCACATGCTAAGCAGTCATATTCACACATCACACGTGCACAGAGCAACCACATTCATTAAACTTTACATTTGTCTTGAATATTGTACAAATAAGACAAATCAATGTGAAAGACAAATGCCTCCATCTCTTTTGCTTGTCCATACAATCCCCAAATCCAGAGGAACACTTCACTCTTCCTTGCACGCACAGTAAAATTCTTTCAGACATGGTCATGCCACAGAAATGAAAACGTGAAACACTCAAGCAGATCTGGCCGTCGGTCTAGTGGAGATGCAGGAGAATGGCCGCTTGATGACAGTTCAGCCATGAATATGTCTTGACAGCTTTTGAACTCCAAGATAAGCAGACAGAGGAAAAATATATTTTGGTCGCAGTCGAATGTCATGAGCCTGTCTGACATTAGAACACATTCCCACTATGTCAAAAGTAGGTCAGCAATGGCATAGGATGGTTTACTCAAACTTCAAGTAAATTAAACTAAAACTAGTCAGAGTTTAACAAACTAAAAAAGGACAAAAAAGGATTAAAAATTAAAGTTGAGAATGGACATTTGGGCTAGGCAGCCAGTTGCTGCCACCTTGTCCACTAAAAGTGCACCCACACTTTTACTCCTGTGCATTTCACTTAACATCCGATTTGTACTACGTATAGAAGGGTGAGAATCATTTGGTATCTTAAACAAGCAACAGTATGAGATCTCTGCTTGGCAGCCAGTCTTAGACCAGTCCAGTAGCAGAGGTGCTTAGAATACAAATGCTTCTGTTGGGGTGCAGTGCTCCCGAAAGAATTGCACATTTCTTCCACAGTCAAGCCATTGAGGATGAGCTGACTGTCATCATCTATGAAGGGCAAACATTTGTTAAACTGGTTCAGATTAAGTCTGAGTAGTGGGATGTTTTGATAAGCTCATGGGTCAGAGTGAATGTTTCAATGGGCAGCATCTAATCCACTGACTGGGAGTTTTGAGACCCCCTTCTCTAGGCTTTTGGAAGTAACATTTTAACTTTATACATTTGTAGGACAGTAGTTTGATCTTGTAAGTTGACATTTGAATTTAGGCTTTGGCAGTATAATTTCATCTTCATAATTTAACACGTTCCCATGCTAGCATGCGCTCAGTAGACGATGTCAAGTGTGAGATTAGGAGCAGGTAGGCTAAACTTCATAAGTGAAACAAAGTGAAGCCTTGCTTTTCCCTATTAATCTGGTGTACACATTAAGGAAAAAGTAAGGGAAATACTATCCCACAATAATCAAAAAGGGAAATACTATTCCACAATTATCAAAAATGCAACTATCTAGTCTGTATTGTATGTATTGTTATAATTGCCTATAACCTAGAAATGTTTTGTTCTGTTGTATGTTAAATCCTTAAACTCTTAAGCTTTTGTCCCCAGGCCTCTGCTTAGAAGGGACTCTCTTGAGCGCAGTTTTGTACTGGTAGTCCGATATTGGGGGGGGGGGGGGTTTGTCCCTGAGATGCCTGAATTTTCTTTACACTTTTTCTCGCATGTTCATAGCCATTTTTGATAGTTTTAAAATTTGAAGTTTTTATTACATGTTTGAATCTTGTTAGCCAGTTGATCTTAAAAGGCATATTGAAAGTTGAGGAAACTTGGATGGAAGGAAGCGTCAAAGGAACTGTTTGTCTGCCAGGGCAGAGGACTAAATCACTGACTTGTTAGCTGGATGATTTTCTCCGGGTACAGGTTTTGAAATGTTTCATCTGCATTTCTCTGCTGTGTGACCCTTGAGCAAGTCACTTAGCAAGGCAGTGTTGTGGGGCAGTTGGGAGTTTTGGTTTGGCTCCTTAATGGTCTCCTGAACTGCATGCTTTAACGACCTATGAACTTATGCTGACTTGCTGAGGTTGTCCCAAACACCAGTGGGTGTACAGAATGTAATCATCCCATGTAGGAGAAATGGTGGTTATACTAGTATAGGAAATCTTCACTGGTTACTTTTAGATTTTTTTCTTTAGCCTACATATTTTGTTTTGTAATGACCCAGTACAAAACTAAGTTATTGGAATTGTTTTTGGCAAACTATTCTGCACCTTCCAGAGAAGTTTTGCATGGAATTCAGACTATTTGCCACTTAAGTCACCATATGTGTATACATTTAAATCAGCATTTATAAATGTAAAATACTAACTGCATTTTTATGCCATGGGGATTGATGTTCTTTTGGAATTTTTCATAAGGGATGTGTTTCACTTTAGAATAGTGGTTGCTAGTATGTCATGACTAGTTATGATGTCTTACTGTTTCAGATGACAAACTTCTCAGTAATGAAGATGGTGGTCTCTTTGATGATCCTCCTGCAATAACAGAAGAGGGTGTAATAATACCACCTGAACAGCCAGCTCAAGAAGATGACGACGATGATAATATGTCAAGTAAGTGACAACTGTACTTGTGTTGTCTGGCTTCCTAAATTTTGCTGTTAAGCAGTTCATTATGGAAAACTGACTGGATTTATTCAGCAGTGTATGCATAGTGTGCATTTGCACAATTAGATTTGGCAATGAGCCAGTCGTGCATGATTGGCTCTGAAAGAAAAGCCACTTCAGCAAATTTGTTTCCTTCGCACCGAAAAAAAAATGGAAGGATGGGAGTTGATTTATAGCATTAGTTATCTGCAGTTGTGAACCAGGATGTGGTGCCTTCACCAAAGTGAGTAAAGCTTGAGTTTAGAAGATTCAGTTTGACAGAACAGGTTTTATGCTAACCAAGTCTTATGCCACCCCTTAAAACTTAACTTGGAGGTTGCAGAGTTATGAGCTTGTATTGAGATGTTTTAATCTAGTCTTGCTTTTTCTTCTACTGGTTTAAACTTTGTTACAGGTAAGGTAATTATATGGAAGCTTTTTTAATGATTTCTTTGGCAGTTTGTTTTACCTGCCGTGCCATCCATATTTGAATTGGCAGTATATTCTGAGGTCCTTCATTTGGGTGAGTAGGTAGGTGATGTGGTTCTGATGCATTATTTTCTTCCTGTCCTCCTCCAGGATGGACACACTCATCACCTCTGCTAATGCCATCAAGCACCCTGGATGCTGCTTGAGCTTTTGTCACTTGGGTTGTAGTCGTAGTTCTCCTTGGTAGCCTTGAATATCAGCAGGAAACTTAAAATTTTCTGTTGACTTGTTTCCCAGACAGTGGGGTATCGGGATGTGTGGATCTTTTCTCTTAGAAGGAAATTCTTCCGTACTGTATTAGGAGTGTCCCTGTTTATATTTGTAAAATGTCACTTGACCCTGTTCCTGTTTAATTAGATGTGATCATTTTTGAGGAGCAAGTTCACCAGAACATCACAGTGCATTTTAAGCTAGAACTTCCCATAAACAAACGTTCTCATAAATAAACATGACCAGTTTTGGTCCAGTTAATTTAAGGAACTGTTATCTTTTTGATTTGTTGCCATGTTTACCAGGGCACCTGGATTTAGAAGCTCACGCTTTACTGTAGAATTGTGCTAGAGGTTACTTTCAGCTAGCTGACATCTGTACTTATTTAAACATCTTTCTAGATATGATTTGGTAAAATTAGTTTTACTTGGAAAGATGTTGGTGCAGGAATGTATATGGACTTTATCCTTAACAGCAGATTGGCTTCTGTTTGTGCAGTATGAAAGGATACACCATTAAGAAGTGTCATTAATGCCAAGAACATTTCTGCTTTGGAGGAAAGCACCCATGTCTTCCTCACAATGATGTACAGATTTTCCTGTTTCCTCAGTGTTTTCTTTTTAAACCTTTTTGATGAACAATGTGAAAATCTGCAGCATCTGAGACAGATGTTTCCTTTAAGGGTGGGCAGTTCTGATTGTGTGCATGAGGTTTTATTCTGGCAGGGATCCACTGGTTGGTATAGTTAATATTTCATCTGTTAGACTTAGTCTTAGGTGTGCTCTTTTTTTCAGCTGTTGTAATCTGTATTTTTTCCTTGTCCTGCGTTGCCTTTTGAGTGTCTATAGACATTTTTGATCTGATACTCGCACAGATGTTCTTCATGTTTCACTGTTGCAGTCATCACATTTGGGTTATCTGCCTGCAGGTAGCCCTCAGTCGGCCTGAATACCATAGTCTTGGGATTTCTACGTCTGATGCTGTCGCTTCTTCCATGATGTCAGGGGTATAAAACATGCAGCCGACGCCATTACATCAGCTTTTCTTGTCGTGCAGTGTCTGAAGTAGAAGTGGTTCCGTTTTCTCTGGGTTGTATACAGATGTCATCAGATCAAGGTTGATTAATTATGGGTTAGTCACTGTTTTCTTAGTAAAGAATGAGAAACAGGTGGCTGTTAAACTAGACTAACAAATTTCAACATGTAGTGATATTTGTATGAGGTATCTGGTTTCACTTTAACTGCCATTACAAATGAGTTTAGAAACTATAACAAATCACTAAAGAAGTTAAAAATCCAGATGAACCACAGAGGCCAACTGATTCCAAAATATTTTAATCAAGCAAAATTCCACAATCTCAAACTTCTCTCTAGCGTCTCGGCTGAAAGCCTTTGAATATACTTAGTACCTACCTAACTCTATACATCATTGCCAGCTAATTAAACAATCTAGTAAATTAAACAAATCAATTAAAACATTTCCTTAAAAAATCTTGTATAAAACATTTCCAGTTACATTCTTTGTTCATGTCTTTAGGAAACAATGTATTAAATTTCAAAACTAAAATCTTTGTAAGGTTGTTCTAATACTGTTACCTGTAACCCTGTTGCATCACTGTTATGTGCTTGTTGAAAATTTATAGCTACTGGGCTAACTTCATTTATTTTTTCTAATGTCTTAAGTGTTTCAACCTGATTGAGAAGCTTCTCTTACTTTCCCCTATATAATATTTTCCACAGGGACATTTTAATGTCTATATAACCCACTCACTGTTGCAGCTAAAACAACCCTGTGCTTAAAACCTTCTACCATTAATCTTGGGAAAGTGTCGTACTACATATTGGCATCCTGTACATTTTCCACAAGGGAAAGTACCTTGTATTACCACCCTTTGCTGTCTCGCTAACACCGGGGGATTGAATTTTCCATGAACTAAAAAATCTTCTCCCTCTCGTATAGGAAAACCTTTTTTGTCATTCAAGAAGTTCAACCGCTCATCTTTCCAGAATACCCCAATAATAATTTATCGGGTCTCTAAATTGATATGGGAACAACATGTACTTAGACAAAATGTATAATTTTCACTGTTGTCTCCTCTTGTTAAATTTTTGCCTTTCCTTCGTTCCTTATACTTTTTTTTAGCTTCTTTCCTGTTCTCCTCATCTTCACCACTTCAGTAAGTCTGTTTAACCCCTATTTATGAACATTTGCACTGTTTTGTTAATCTCTTATGCCTGTTTTTGTCACTACATAATCTTTCCAACCTTGCAAACTCCCCATAAGAGACGGATTCTATGGTGTGGGGTGGATGACAATTACTTCCATCGAAAATATAATCAAAATTATCAAATTTCCTATATATTTTTGTTTTAATGGTGCCATTATTTATTCCCTGAAGTGTTTGTATCTAAATTAACGTACCTAATTGCAAGCCATCAAAGCTATATTGAACAGTTGTATGGAGGCTTTGTATAAAGTCACCCTATCAAAACCCCCCTCACATATAAAAATTAAATCTACTTCTACTGTACTTCACCACGTGTCTAATAAAAAAACCTCAAATACTTTCAAGGTAGCCCATGAATAAGTTTGCATACTTAGGGGCAAATGCCCCTATGGCTGTCCCTTGTAGTTGGTTTAAACAATTCTCCATTGAATTCAAACATGTTATTGTGCAAACAACAACATTGATTCCAATGTATGTGTGCTAGGGCTATCACTCAAAAAATGTAGTATTACTTCTAGTCCATGTTACATGTTTAATACTTGTGTATAAATTGTTACATCCACAACTGCAAAATAGTGCAAATGTTCATAAATAGGGATTATAAAATAGATTTAATTAATGAAGTGGTGAAGATTAACAGGAAAGAAGCTAAAAACAGTGTATGGAACAAGAGAAAGGCAAAAATTTAATGACAGGAGACAATAGTGAAACCATGGCTCTCCCCTCTTTTGGAAATAGCCAGAGGCAATTACCACAAGCTTCCTCATACTGGATCTGCTCGTACAGGAACAGCCATGTTTGATGCACCCTGACATCAGTCTTCAGTTGTCTGCTTGGATAAGGTCTTCCTTTTAAGCACCTGTTTACAGAGGATGTGCAGTAGGTGCTAATGGAGACAAAGCTTGCTAGTAGAGCATCATATTGGCAAATGAAAAGGTTTTCTATTTGGTGCCAACAACATAACCAGCACCCCTTCACGGTTACTTGCCTCTGGCTCTACAATATGAGTTGTCTGGCCTTTATTCCTCTGCCAAGGTCCATTTATCTGCCATTTCAGCATTTCTGCCCATGGCTCCTCCAATTTCAATGCATTCTCATGTCAAAAGTTTTTGAAAGGGTTTTTGCATAAGAGGTCTCCAAAAAAAAAACAGTGACTCCTCCAATTTCAATGCATTCTCATGTCAAAAGTTTTTGAAAGGGTTTTTGTATAAGAGGTCTCCAAAAAAAACTGTGACTCCTGGGACCTTAATTTTGTATTAGAGAAGCTAGCACTTTCTCCATTTGAGCCAGCTATTCTTTCTGACTTGAGGTTCTTAACCTGGAAAACAGTTTTACTGATTGCTCTGACCTCTGCAAGAATAAGGATTGACTCGCCATATGAGCTTGCAACCCAGTCTCATTTTTCATAAGGACAAGGTTTGAGAACTAATACTCTTATGTTTAGTGGTATCTGAGTTTATTTTAAGCCAAACTGTTGGATGTCTTATTCTCGTGTTACAGTATTCTAAACATGAGGGATCCTCCACCTGAGGCAACCCAAACATTCAGTCCATCTATAAAAGCTTAGCCTGGCTGCTCTATGGTGCATGGGAAGGTCACACATGGGTACCATAAACCGTGGACCATAAAAGTGACGTCTGCCGCCAGTCTGTCAGCATGCTCATTCTGCTCTGCGCCAACTGACTCTAGAAAGGTAAGTACCCCATTAGAGAATCTTTTTTATAGCATTGGTTGCTGTTCAATTAGCTGATTCTTTCCATGTCCTAAAGGAAGGGAAAATGCAAGTCAAATTCTACACACAACCTCTGTCTTGTTCTGTTTAGAGCCTCCGCACGACTACAGTGTGTGTTCCATCTTTCCAGGTATTTGTTACAAAAACACTCTGCAGCTGTCTTTCAGCCCTGAACTTATTTGTTTTGAAAATATCAATGCCTTAAAAGACTCACCTAAGACATGGAAGTGACATCTGCCATCTTGGGCAAACTGTTGAGAAAGAAAGCCAAAGTTTCTAGGCCAGAAAAAGCAACCGTGTCACTGAGTTTGCATGTCCCACCAGCTGCTGAATTAGGGGCCAAGGTACACCCAGTGGCATTGCCGACTTTGTGGGTGCCACTTCGAATGCCACCCTAGTTTCTCCAGCTTGCACGGCCACAGAGGTACCTACTATATCTGCTTCCGATGGGGGGGGGGGTCAGGTTCACCTGATCGGTTAGTGTTAACTTCCATTCCAGAGAAATCTACTCAAGGCCCTTTGCAGGCCCGCCTTAGATCCTATACACTCGTCTGTTCAGCCTTTGTCAGGCCCCCTTTCTGAAAAGAAAGCAGACCACCAGACATCTGTCTGCTGCATCTGAAGGCTTGCTGGACTGGCAGTCTCTAATGCGTTTATGGGCCCTTAGGCCTTCTTCCTCCCAGGCTTCTACTACTCTACCATCTTTGAGCGCAGACCTGCTTCATTGGGCCCCTTACCCTAACCTGAGTCCCTCTCATATGCCTCTCAACTTTGACTCTCCCTTGGGATTCCTTTCTCCAGAAAAGGATTCCTTGGACTGCGATTCCCTACCTGAAGACATGACCTTTGGGGGAACAATTTCAGAACTGAGGGAATATTTCAAATGGGATTCCACACAAATGGCAGAAGTGCAAAAATGTATTGTGAACTTCTGCCGATAGAATCCCCCTCCCCCGCTTATTTCTCCAGCGATCCCAGCCTACCTGAACGTTTTTGCCTCGGCTTCAAAATCACCAGAATCTCAACCTTCAGCTCCAAGGAGACCAGACAGATTCTATAAAGTTCCTGATGACTTTAAGTACTTCATCAAGCCTCCGATGGCAGACCCAGCTGTAATTGCTTTCTCTGCGGACAAACAGTCCAGACAAATTCCCTCTTCCTTCCATCAGACAAAGACAGTAAAATGGCCAGACTGGTAAAATACACTTCTTCACCCTGGCTTTCAGAGCCATTAATTACCATGTGCATATGGTAAAGTATGCTGTGGATCTTGTCTCATAGGCCATGGATTCTCCATACCAGATACTCCTGTTAAGGCACAAGTTGCTTCCACAATCTTCTTAGCTGATATTCAATTAAATGCAGCTATGATGCTGTAGAAGCATCAGCCAGGTCTGCTGCTTCAGCCTCGGAGCTCTGCAGATACTCATGGCTCTGACTACAGGCATTACCAGATGATTTTAAAAACAATATTTTGGATTCTCCTCTTGACAGTACTTTTCTTCATGGAAAACAGCAGAATTGTTAAAAATCTACAGGAAAAGAGCAAGGAGCTGCAGGACCTTAAGCACCTTTATCTCACCAGTGCCCAAATTTCATAGAAACTATCCCTCCAAACCAAGTTTTGTCAGGAAAGCTTCCACACCACCTACTTCCAAATCTAGGAAAGGTGCCGGGAAATGATCCTCTACCAGATCAACCTCTTCCCAGCCCTTTCCTGACAGGTTAACGTCTGTGTGACTACCAGACCCCTCCAAATCACCTACCCCTTTCTGCCTGCCTTTCTCATTGTCTTCCCCTGTGGCAACAGATAACTTAAGACAACTGGGTCTGCTCAGTTGTAAAAGGCTACTTAATGACTTGATGGAAAATCCCTATCCAAAAAGATAGCCCACAACCTCTAAAGGGTCAGGCACACCTCATCCTACAAGTCATGTGAGATCTCTTTCAGCAGGGCACAATACAAAAGGTTCCTCCAGGACAGGAAGGCCAAAGCCTCTACTCCCGAATAGTCCTAGTCCCAAGAAAGGATGGCCCATGGAGATCCATCCTAGACCTGCCCCATTTAAACCCTTTTATGCATGTACCCACCTTCCACATGCCATAACCCCAACCCCTTCTTCCACTCTACTCCCAGATCATTCCTGGACACTCTAGACCTGAAGGATGCATATCTTCACATTCCTATCTATCCATCCTGTCAAAGTCCTGCAATTTGCTGTGCAGTCCTTGCACTATCATTTTATTGCCTTGCCCTTGTCCACAGCACCAGGGGTATTTACAAAATGCCTAGCCCCTGTAGTGGCCTTTTGCAGGACAAGGGGCATCCACATCTTCCCATATTTGGACGACCTCATTCAGGCAGATCAGCCAAACACCTTCAATTCACAATTTCTCTCCTTGATGGGCTAGGTTTCACAATCCACAAACTCAAATCCTCCCTTACTCTTACCCAAGATCAGATTTTCCTGGGCTGCAGAATAAGGACAGATCTAGTGAAGGCTTTTCTTCCCTAAACAAGGTCACTTCATTGACCACTTACAAGAACTACTGACCAACTCCATCTCAGCCAGGGAGTTCCTTTACCTCCTGGGTCTCGTGGCAGCCATGCTCCCCATGCTACCCCTAGCCAGGTTACATATGAGGAAGTTTCAATGGAACATGAATGTTTGGTCTCAACAGACTCGTCCGCTAAAGTTTCAGGTCCCATTCCTTCCCTGTCTTAAGAAAGAAAAATCCAGTGGTGGATCCAGCAAAATCATATAAATCCAGGACTACCATTACAACCTCTTTCCTGCAGCTCAACAGATGTACATGGATGCATCAGATCTCTGGTGGGGATTGACTGTAAATGGCATGAACGTTGAAGGGCAATGGGACATTTGCCTTCGGGGAAAAAACGCATCAGAGAGATGACGCTCTTATCCTAGCTCTGAAAGCATTTTACCCCTTATCCATCCAGGACTTCTCAAAATATTTACAGATACCACAGTCCTGTGGTACATCAAGCAATGGGGGACAAAATCCTACTTGCTCTGCAGGCTAGGCATCAAAGCTTGGGAAATGGCTACCCTCTCCAAAGTGACGCTGCAGGTGGTTTACGTCCCCTCACAAACTAATGTTCAAGGTGGATGCCCTCAGCAGGTCATTAACAGAGAATCATGAATGGATGTTGCACAGATGTCTTCCTTGATATTGTCCACTGGTGGGGTACACCACAAATAGATCTGTTTGCCTCCCCTCTGAACAGACGACTAGTTCTGCACAAGAGCCCCCTTCCCACTAGCACTGATGGTGGATGCTGTCACCATCTCCTGGAATGGGGTGTTTCTTTATGCATTCCCCCTTCCCTCATACAAAAAGCCCTGCTGAAGATTCAACAAGACAAAACGAAAATCTTTGGTGACCCCCTTCTGGCCAAGGCAGCACTGGTTCCCCTTACTTTTTTTTACTAGCCAAGGGCAATCCCCACAAGATCTGAAGTAGTTAACTTCATTTAATCAGCAACCTGTGGGTATCGGATCCGAGCTGGAAGCTTTCCAAGCTAAAAGATCCGAGCTCTCAGCTCCTCCCCCTTACCCATAATACCCTGCTACCTCCCTCCAGTCCTCTGATCTCATTTGCCGCGGCTTCTGACAGCTTAAGTGACAAGCTCTTGCCGTTGGTGAGAGTATTTAAAACTATTTAAAACCTTTTTTCTTATTTTTTTCGGTGTGTGTGTGTCTAGTAGGCCCTTAGTTTTCTGTATCTGTATTTTTCGGAGTTTTATTGTGGTAAATAGTGTAAATTTTTAGTTTTTTCCCTCCCCTTTCTTGTGTGTGGGCGTGTTTCAATGTCCGATGGCTGAGGGGCCTAAGGCCATTTTTTCTAAATGCACTGAGTGTGGTCATAAGCTGTCCCCAGCGGATGGCCACACTCTGTGCATTCTCTGCCTGGGGGTGGCCCACTTGTCTTCGGGCTGCCAAGTGTGCGCAGCCTTTAACCCCCGGGCTGTGAGGGATAGGTGGAATAAGTTAATCCTGGCGGGACTCTTGCCTGCAGATTCTTCTTCCTCCTCTCCCTCAGCGGCACCAGCCACAGCTGCGGCTGTCCAACCTTCGGCCCCCCCCCCCCCGGCAGGGACTCTACCTACCTCTGTGTCCCAGGGAGAGGGGGACTCTTCTAACAAAGAGAAAAGGCATAGGGAGAAGGACCGGCATAAGTGCCACAAGCGGCGGGCAGAATCTCACCCCTCTGCTCCGCCTGCTAAATTAGTTAGCTCTCCCAGAAGGGTCTCTAGTTCTTCCCCCTCTCGGCTCCATTCTCCCCACTTTTCTCCGGAGCCGGTGGAGGAGTCCCAGTCTCCCTCTAGGTCATCTAGGCGGCCTTCCCAGCCCGCCTCAATGACCTCTTCAAGGTCTACTCAGAGTATGTCTGACGCTGATATGGACCGGATGATGCGTCGATTCCTGCAGGCCCAAATGCAGCTGGGGGTGCTCGTGCCTTCCCACCTCCGAGGGCGGGGGGGGGGGGGCTTGGCCCCTTTCTTTGCCCCAGTTGCTCCTTCTCCGATTCACTATCTGGTTTCGGAGTCTTTGGATCCGAGCTGTCTCTGAGCCAGGGAGTCTGCACCAACAGTGGTGGCTACTTCGCCGACTGTACCCTCGAGCGTGTCTGATCCGACCTCTCGGGGCCGAGAGCTGAGCTTTGGATCCGCAGGGGTCAGTGTGTCGGCTCCGTTTCGGTTGGAGCACACTACCTTTCGGGTCCGATCGTGCCGGCTCCAACCCCGGTCCTCACATCGGAGCCGAGGGGGCTACTCTTGGAGCCAGGGGAGAGCGGCTCACCCTCTGCTTTTGATGTGGTGGAGTGTGCTGTCGGAGTTCCAGGTCCTCGGTCCGGGCTGCGGATCCACCCCTCACTCCCTCGCATTTGGGCTTGCCTGCGCCGACACTCCAGTTGGTTCCCGTAGGGGAACAGAACCCCATTGGTGAGGCCTCCTCGGACAGTCCCGCCGAGGAGGTCCCTCACAAACGAAAGTGCAAGAGGAGGCACTTGGACTCCCCCGAGTCCCTCACGGAGGACGCTGACTTAGAGGAAGGGGGAAGTTCCCCAAGGTCACCCCCTGAAGATCTCCCCTTTGGGGACATTATGGTAATACTGTGTATTAGATGGGGGTGGTCAGCCCAAAAACCTTCCTCGGATGAGTCTTTCTGGAAGCGTTCGCAGGTCCGTCTACCTCTTGGGTGTCTCCCCTGGCTGATCCCCTGGTAGACTTGATTACTACCAGGGCTTGAAAGGAGCTGGACACCGTGGAGCCAATCCCTAGAAGACTGGACAAGATACTTAGTCCTCCCCCTGACAAACCGGCGTGGAATAAAGGTTCCCCAGTAGATGCCATGGTGGTGGCGGCTGCCACTAAGAAGGAAACTAGCGCAAGAAAGTTCCTCTGTCCATCCTCCTGATAAGGAGTCTCGGACGATGGACCGTATTGGAAAGCGGATGTTTGCTTCAGCCACTTTTTCTAGAAGGGCGCTGAATTATCTGGCACGCGTCATAAAACCTCAGCAGGATCTGATAAAAGAAAAGGACTTCTCTGCTCGCATGGCCACTCTAAAGTCAATTTCTAACACCTCCATGCGGCTTCTCTCCCATGTCATGGAGGGAGTGGCTAGAGCCAGTGGGGCAGGGATCGCCTCGCGGCGGCACACCTGGCTTCGCCTTTGCGACTTCATGGAACCCTTCAAGGCGTCCTTCGCGAACGCTCCTTTTGACTGTTCTACGCTATTTGGCAAAACCATCCTTGACACGCTGCTCCAGAGCGTAAAAGATGGGAAGACGCGGTCTGCCGTCGGGATCCGCTTCTCAGATCCTCAAAGGTCTTTCTCAAGGAACCAGAGAGGACAAAAGATGATGTGGTTCCGGAAGTCCCAGCAGTCCCGTACTGCTCCAGACCCTTCGTCCTTCAGAGGCAGAGGAGGACAAGGTGGATGCCGGCCCAGAGGCAGAGGGGGGGGCCGAAGAATTTCGGGTTCAGAGAACCCTTCTCGGACCGACCCGTGCAGCAGCCCTGAGGGCTTGCCCGGCTGTCCTTCTTTGGAGGCAGTCGGGGACGGTTTTCGGAGCACCTATGAAGTTGGGAGTCCATTACGACAGATCGTTGGGTGCTCCGAATAATATCCAGAGGTTACACTATCCCCTTTCTGAATCTTCCCCCACTAACAAAGCGCCTTCCCGATGTCCCACCCAATCAGAGGGAGGCTGCGGCTTCAGAAATAAAGAAGTTACTAGAAAAAAGGGCCATTCAGCACGTCCCCCCAGAGCAGTCCCGGTTAGGCAATTACTCCAGGTTCTTTTTGGTGCCAAAAAAGACAGGGGACTTAAGGCCAGTTCTCGACCTGTCAACTCTAAACCTGTTCATTGCCAAAGAGAAATTCCGGATGGTCACTCTGCAATCTATTCTCCCTCTTGTACAGGAGAACGACTGGAATATGATCCATAGACCTCAGGGATGCGTACTACAACATTCTCATGGACAGACGGTCCAGAAGATTTCTCCGCTTTCGGCTAGGAGCCAGTCATTTTCAGTTCAGGGTTCTCCCGTTCGGCCTCATCACAGCCCCCCAGGGTGTTCACCAAGGTCATGGCAGTTGTAGCAGCCCACCTGAGACTTCAGGGAATTCAGGTCTTTCCGTACCTAGACGACTGGCTCCTCACTGCCCCCACCAGGTATCTGCTCTGCTCCGCCAGGGATTATTCTTTATCCTTGGCCCAGCATCTAGGCATTACCATAAATTTTCAGAAGTCTCTTCATCCTGTGCATGTTCTGGTTTTCATAGGGGCCAGGATAAATACGCTCCAGTCCAAAGCCTTTCTGACGGCGGACAGGTTGCGCAACTTGTCACTCCATGTAATAACGCTTCTACAGTCCCTAGCCCCGCCTGTAGAATTGGTCCTGAGAGCCCTAGGTTCCATGGCGGCAGCCATCAACCTTTCACCTCTGATAAGAGTCCTTCAATGGACTCTTCAGGTTCAGTGGTCTCTCCTCCTTCACCCATTGGATTCTCTGATTCCCCTAAGCAGGGTTTGCAGGAACTCCCTTCTTTGGTGGCTCCATTCCTGAGAGCTGCTGGAAGGGAGACTGTGATGCCTCAACCCCAAGCCACGCTGACCATGGATGCTTCTCGTCTTTGGGGGGGGGGGGCATTCCATGGGCAGAACCGTCCAAGGCACGTGGACCCCATTAGAGAACGTTCTGCATATCAATGTCCTGGAGATGAGGGCGGTGCTTCTAGCGTTGCAAGCCTTTCAAGACCACCTTCCTCTGGGGACTATTGCAATTCAGACAGACAACATGGCAGTAGTCTAGTACATCAACAAACAGGGACGAACCAGATCTTACCCTCTTTGTCGAGAGTCTATGAGAGTTTGGGAATGGGCGATTTCCACCAACCGCTTTCTGAAAGCAACCCACATTCCGGGTCAGTCCAACATTCTAGCGGACAAGCTGAGTCGCTTGATCCTCACACCTCACGAGTGGTCTCTAAACCCATCAGTAGCTAATCGGATCTTCCTCAGATAGGGTCAACCTTGCTGTGATCTTTTCGCTTCTCCTTCAAACGCAAAATGCAGCGAGTTTTTCGCTCTGATTCCCCCAATTGGGGAGAACCCCAGAGACGCTCTGGTTCATGCTTGGCCCCCAGGTCGTCTTTATGCTTATCCTCTTCTGCTAATGACAACATTTCTGCAGAAAGCTCATCAGTTGGGGAGCAAAATAATCCTCCTAGCCCCAATCTGGCCTCGCCAGATCTGGTTCCCTTACCTGCGGTCTCACAGCGTAGCTCCTTCTTGGCTCTTGGATCCCATTCCGGATCTGATCTCTCATCCTGCGGGATTACAACCTCCGAACCTGGACGACCTCAGGCTCACGGCTTGGTTGATCCAGTTCCACTGATAGTTAGGACTCCTGGTTTCTCGTCTCCCGTAACATCTATTCTGGTGGCGGCATAAACCTTCTACCAGGAAGATCTACAGAAGTAAATGGAAGTGTTTTTCCATCTGGGCCATACATAGGGATTTAGACCTCTTTATTGGTACCATTCCAACGGTTCTTGAATTCCTGTCCCATATTTTCTACCAAGGAGCCAGTGCTTTTACAGTCAAAGTCCAAATGGCAGCCATTTCCACATAGGGGATAACCTTGGTCCCTTAGCATCCGCCAAGATGTGCAAAACCTTTTTGAAAGGCACCTTTCTGTTGTGACCTCCGGTCAAGAATGCGGTTCCCCCATGGGACTTAACCTTGGTTCTTCAGGCACTGACAGGCCCACCCTTTGAACCTGCAGCTTCGGTAGAGTTAAAATTATTATCTTGGAAAACGGCCTTCCTGATTGCAATTACTTCAGCCAGAAGGGTATCTGAACTTCAAGCCCTTTGTATGAAACCCCCGTATCTGGCCTTCCATAAGGACAGTGAGTCTCTCAGGACTTAACCCTTCATCCTTGCCTAAGGTGGCTTCCGAATCCAATATCAACCAAACCATTAACTTGCCTGTTTTCTTCCCCAACTTTCAGAACAAAGGGGAATACAGGTTGCACTTAATGGATGTGCACAAACAATTGCGTTTTTACTTGCACAGGACAGAGGCTACTCGGAAATTGGATCAACTCTTCGTGTCTTTCGCTAAGCCATCTTTGGGAATGCCTATTACGAAAGTTACCTTAGCGAGATGGATATCACACTGCATCGTACACGCTTATTTAGCTTCTGGCCGGCCTGAACCCTTGGGGGATCATGCCCACTCTACCCATTCTATGGCTACTTCTGCAGCATTCTGGTCAAAAGTTCCTCTAGATGACATCTGCTCAGTGGCTACTTAGTCCTCTTTTCATACCTTCATTTCTCATAAGTTGGATCTGATATCGAGAGGTAGGACAGCTTTTGGCTCCGCAGTGCTCCGGAATATCCTTCCTTGAGGACCGCCCAAGGTTTTTGGTAGCTGGGGACTCTGTCCCACAGGTTACTGATCAAATGAAGTTAACTACTTCAGATTAAGAAGTTATGTACTCACCATAACGTTCCATCTGAGTAGATAACTACATTTGTCAGCAACTGACCCCCCCCCCTCCCCCTAGCCTGTTTCATGGTTTTATCCATGACTGAAGGTTTTCCTTTGTCATGCATCAGGTTAGTGTTCCTCTTTCGAGTGTCTTTGTTTGTTTTTTTTTGTTGGGTGCATATTTTGCATATTTGGCAAACTCGATCTGAGGACTGGAGGGAGGTAGCAGGGTATTATGGGTAAGGGGGAGGAGCTGAGAGCTTGGATCTTTTAGGTTCATAGGTTCATACTAGGCTATCTGCCCTAGGGCATTTATAAGCCTAGCCAGAGTGTGTGTGGCTTTCACCACCCCTTAGGATGAGAATACTATACCCATTAGTTTGCTGTGCCTCTGTCCAGCAGTGATACAGAGATGATTCATGGGGTAAACCTACGATCTCCCATCCACTCGTCAAGATTTCTCTTGAACAGAGTCAGTGAGGGGCTCTGCCTCACATGGACTGGGATTCTGTTCCATAGTGTAGGGAGTCTCTGGGTGATGAATCTGTCCCTCCAGCACGTCCTATTTATATCCGTGTTGAGGTTTAAGTCTCTTGCTCTTGTGGCTCTGGTGGATTTGGATTTTTTTGAGGTGGAGCATGTCCATTAATTCCGGGTTGGACATGGCCTTGTATGTCAGGCACAGATCACCTCTGAGCAGATGGGATGTGACTGAATAGAGCTGGAGTTTCTTCAGTCGGGCATCGTATGACATATGTTTGAGCCCCTTTATCCTTTTGGTGAGGAACTTTTGGGGTCTTTCCAACTGCTGCAGGTGTCTGGTAAGGTACATTCCGAATTGGGGCGTTGTACTCCATCATTGGTCTGATAAGTGGAGTACAGGGGTACAATGACCTCACCTGATCTGGATGTGAATCCCTTCATGATCAGGTGGGCAATGTCGAAGGTCTTCCTAACCACTTTGGCAATGTGAGTGTCAAAAGAGAGGTTACTGTCAACTTGGGTCCCCAGGTCCCTGATAACTTCTTCCGTGTTTAATGGATTACCACCTATGTGGTAATTAGGGGTTACCTTGTTTTTCCTAAAGGGTATGACTATACATTTTTTGGCATTTAGCTTAAGGCCATGGCTCTGGCACCAGTTATCCATTTCTATGAGACCTTTCTGGAGGATGTCCGTGTCTGATGGAGTGTCAATTATGGTGCCCAGTTTGCAGTCATCTGCAAATTTTGTCTGCCACAATCCCCCTATGTTTGCCTGCACTTCAGAAAAATAAATGCCGAACAAGAGGGGGCCCGGACTGAGCCCTGTGGGACACCGCTCGTGACCGGCTTAGAGTCTGACATGGCACCAGCAACTCTAACCCTGTGTGTTCTGTCCTTGAGCCAGTTTGCAACCCATCTTGTGACATATGGGTTTACATCTAAGCTGGTGAGCTTTTCTATGATGCCCGAGTGGGGTATTGTGTCGAACGCTTTTGCTAGGTCAAGGTAGGCTGTGTGAACTGCCTTACCCTCATCAATGGCCTTAGTGACCTCTTTCGAAAAAGTCGACCAAGTTCAAGAGGCAGGATCTGCCCTTGACAAAGCCAAATTGGGTAGGATCCAGTGTCTGTAGGTCCCCAATGTCTTTATGAGTTCCATTATGATCCTCTCCATAGCTTTGCAGACAAGGCTCGTCTGCTTATGGGCGGTAATTTCCAGGGTCCGTAGAAGCACCGCCTTTGTGGAGTGGGACCACAGTTGCCGACGCCATTCTTTTGGCACGTATCCTGTAGTAAGGCTAAGATTAAACAGCAGCCTTATGTGTGGGTTTAGTTCTCATTGAGTTCGGTAGCACACAGCCGGGGACACCGTCCGTCCCATTGATGCTGTGTTTTTTGCTTTAGAGAGAGCAGCTCTCACCTGGGCATCTGAGATGTTTGGGAGGCTAGACTCTGGTGGGATAGATATTTCTCCTTTTGGGGGGGAGGAGAAATTTGCACTGAACCTGTCTGCCAGTATGTTGGCAATGTCTGTGGGTTCAGTGATTTTTTTATCATTTTGGACTAATTCTGAGCATATCTGGGAGTTTCCACCCAAGTTTCTAACATAGCTAAAGAAGGCTTTATGATTGTCTTTTGTGTCATTAGCGATTTTTCTCTCAAAGTTGGCCTTGGATGATTTTATGAGTGATCGTAGTTTTTTGCTAGTATTGATCAGAGATGCCTTCCCATTTAGGGATTTTGCTCTGTCATGTAGTAGCTTTCTCCTCTTGTTGTACAGTTTGTTTATGGCTGGAGTCCACCAGACCGGGCGCCTGCCTTTGGTGGAAAGGGTCTTGATTTTATTAGGGATTAGGGATAAGATTTTATTATCCATCCTTTAGCTTGGAAAGCTGCCGGCTCGGATCTGAGATCGGATCCGATACCCACAGGTTGCTGACAAATGAAGTTACCTACTTGGATGGGACGTTATGGTGAGTACATAACTTATTACCTCACAAGGTGGATCTCATCACATAAAACCAAGGGATCCCACATCCACCCACACTTTTAAACTCTCAGACTAACCCTGTGGATGATAGTTTTGATCCCTTTTAGACACCTTTATTCAGAGGATGTGCTTTCTAGCCTGCAGTAGGCCAGGAAACTCACTACTAAGCGATCCTACTTATCCAAATGGAAAATGTTTTCTCTCACATATATTTGAACCTGTTTGGAGGAGGAGAGGGTTGTCCGTGTACATGAGACAGTTGTAACATTGCCTCAAAATTCCCAGATTCACCAGCTGGACTGGAGAGGAAACCATTGACTGACCTTTGGACATGCTAGAGTAATAGGGAAACTGAATTTAAGACAGACCAATAGAGGACAGGGTAATAGTAGAGAGTATAAGATTAAGTAGTGCTTCTGGTTTAATAGTTCTAACTTGTAGGATTACTTAATTGGACCAGTGAAGGGCCTTAGAATGAGAATATGGTGTTTAAATTGAGAGATAGAGCAGTTCTAAGGGAAAAAGTGAAGAGCAGACTTTGTGGAGCCAGGAATAGTTTCAACCCAATTAGGCGGTGCTGCCCGCTGTTGCTCTATACACAAAAAGACGCAAAACCGCGCAAAAGAGGGTTTTAAGAGAGGAAGATGAAGGAGTTTTGGAATTGACCCAAAATGGCCAATAAAACTACAGTTTCAAGTCAGTAACCACTCCCACAGGGGCAGGCAGGCTGCTGAATGTTTTTCACTGCCACTGATCAAGAGAGAGACTTCCCTTTAGCCCAAGCAAAAAATGGCCTGACAGAAACTTACAAACAGTTCAAGAACAGCAAGCCTGTAACTGAACTTTTTTAAATCTCAGAAAAGTGGGAAAAAAGCAAGATTTTTTTTTTTTTTTTTCAGAGAGCGCAGAGGTTCACAAGTATCAACAAGTTATAACAGTGCAGTAAATGACCCCACACAAGAGTGCTAGGCCAAAGACAGATGAAATGCAAGTTTTGAGAAAAAAACTATTTTAAAAATAAGTGGAAACAGGAAATTCAGTAAACAGCTGTAGGTTGTGCTCTAAATACAGTTACTAATGCAGAAATCAAATTTAACAAGCCAGAAAATGCTCAAAATAGGCGGCTATGCAGAAAAACTTAGCAAATAAACAGAGGAAAAGTACTTAATCTCAAAAGTGGCTCCTTTCTTCTCAGTGTTTTCTCCTCTTGGTGGGTGCTTCAGCAGCCAACAAGCCTGAAAAGATGCCAAAACCACGAGGCAACCAGGTTTTGAGAGGAAGATGAAGGAGTTTTGGAATTGACCCAAAATGGCCAATAAAACTACAGTTTCAAGTCAGTAACCACTCCCACAGGGGCAGGCAAGGCTGCTCAATGTTTTTCACTAAAGCTACACTCAATACGTTCATATATTAGTACTAGGCTAACTGCCCTTGGGAGCCATTTTAAACCTAGACAATTACACTATGTGAGAATCAAACCTTGCACCCTGTGTCTGTAATGTAAACACCTTAACCAGGAGCAGAGTTAGATACCTCAACCACCACTCTACGTCTTCCAGTCGAAAGGGTCTCACTTCGCCAACACTTCAACTCATTGGTGTTAGAGCAGAGCTACAGCCGCAGAGGTTTTGAAGGTATTAGGTTTGATGGCGGCAGCAATTCTAGTCATTCCACTCGCAAGGATGCATATGCAAATTCTTCAGTGGCTCCTGTTTGCTCAATGGTCTTACCAGCAATTACCAATGAACCATACGGTCCATATCAGAAATTCTTGCAAGAGAGACTTTCGGTGGTTGTTGACGTCTCCATGTCACAATAGGAAGACCCTTTGTGCTCCCCGCCCAGTAGCTACTGTGACCACGGACGCTTCCCTGATAGGGTGGGGGGGGCATTTTCAGGGAAAGACTGCCCAAGGCACATGGACGGATCACAGTCACATCTGCATATCAATGTTCTGGAGTTGAGAGCAGTACTTCAGGTGTGGCAGTACTTCCAGGACTCTCTTCCTCTAGGAACAGTTGCAATTCAGACAGACATATCATTGGTCTGGTACTTGAACAAACACTGTGGAACCAAGTCTTACCTCTTTGTCGAGAAGCCCTCGGGGTATGGCAATGGGCTGTCATCCCAGCGTTTTCTGTTAGCAACGCACATCCCAGGGAAATCCAACATGATGGCGGACAAGCTGAGCAGGGCAATCCTGTTGCCTCACGAGTGGGGTCTCAACCAACACATTGCGGACTTGACTTTCTGCAAATGGGGCCAGCCTTGCTGCGACCTCTTTGCCAGTCATATCAATACCAAATGTAGAAGCTACTTTGCCCTAATACCACCTCCGGGACATCCCCCGAGAGATGCACTCGTACACGATTGGCCTCTGAGTTTCCTATATGCATTCCCACCAATCCCATTGGTACCCAGGTTTTTACAGAAAGCAAAATTGCTGGGAAGGACTGTTATCCTCATAGCCCCCCATTGTCCTCGACAGATTAGGTTCCCTTTCCTTCACCATTGTCTTGCTTGGAGGATCCATGGATCCTGGACCCCAGTTCCAGACAACCTGACACACCCGTCAGGGGACCTCCATCTTTCATTGCAGTCTCTAAAGCTGACTGCTTGGCTGATCCACTTCTCCAAATAGCCAGACTTCATTCACTTGGATGACACAAGACAAATCTTCTCATAAGCCATCCACCAGAAGAGTATATCACAGTAAGTGGAAAAGGTTCTCCATTTTGTCCAGGATACAGAAAATTGACCCTTTCCAAGCTCCTTTGTCGTCCGTTTTAGAGTTTTTGACTATTTTTAAGGAAGGAGCAGCAGCTGCCACCGTTTGAATTCAGTTAGCCGCCATATCAAATTTCCACCTTGGATTCGATGGGTTAAATATGGCCCATAAGTTATCTAAGGTTTTCTCAAAGGTGTTTTTCACATGAGACCTCCTGTGAAAATCCCTTATTCTCCCTGGAATTTGAATTTTATGCTGTCTCGAATAATTCTTCCTCCCTTCGAACCAGCATCATCTTGTGATCTCAAATTTTTGTCCTGGAAAACTATTTTTGTAGTGGCCATTACTTCTGCCCGCAGTGTCAGAACTTCAAGCACGATCTATCAGACCTCCTTACATGATTTTCCATGCTGATAGAGTATCTCTCAGAACAACCCCCTCCTTTTTGCCTAAAGTCTGTTCTGTGTCCAATATCAATCAGGTCATTGAGCTGCCAGTTTTTTTTTTTTCCCAACCATTCCAACAAATTGGAATACATGCTGCACAAACTTGACGTACACAGACAGCTCAGATTTTATCTTGATAGAACTAATAATATTAGAAAATCAGATCAACTCTTTGTATCATTTTCGGAGGCCAGAAAAGGTAGACCAGTGGCAAAAACAACTCTTCCAATTGGTTATTGGATTGTATCTCATTTGTTCATGCAAATGCTAACATAGCTTTGCCACACACAGGCTCATTCAACCAGAGCCGTGTTTACGTCTTCTGCTTTTCAAGCTAAATTGCCCCTTGACAACATTTGCGCTGCAGCCACTTGGTCTAAGCCTCATACCTTTATCACTCATTAAAAAGTAGCGTTGTCGCCTCACAGTAAGACGTTGTCCTGTTTAATTCTCAGCTTGAGGGTCTTCTGTGTGGAGATGTGCGGGAATGAGCGTACCTTCGTTGAAGGTTGTGCGTCAGGGCCAGCAACTCGGCACGTAAAAATCTACTGCCAATCATTAGCGGACCGGAGCTCCAATTTAGCGACCCCTAACCGGGAAAAGCCAAAAGATACAACAACAAAGTAGATGAGGCTTCCAGGGACAGGGCTTCTTTTGGTTCCACAGTCCTGAAAAATGTACTCTCGTGAGCCACCCAGGATTGAGGGTGCTAGGGACGCTACCCATCAGTGAGAATAAACAGTGAGATTTAACAACTTCACATAAATAAGTTATGTACTCACCATAACTTCCATGTGAGTTGTTTATCTCGCCTTTATTCTCACGTCCCTCCCTCCATTCCCCTCCTGGCTGACCGTTGACCTAGAGGCTAGCATCATCCTGGTTGTTGAGTACTACTACTTACTTCTTGGGGAGTGCTCCCCTTACAGGGGTATATATACACACAGCATACAAGATCTGAGTTGATTCCAGCAGTGCATCATGGGATAAGGGGCTTGGTCTCGCTACTGGCAAACCTTGAGCTTTGCTGTAGGCCATGTCGGAGCCGAGGATCGGCTTCATACCCATTGGTGAGAATAAATGCGAGATAAACTCACATGGAAAGTTATGGTGAGTACATAACTTCTTTTTAGTTGCCTTTGCTGCAGAGGGGAAGGCCCTTTCATAGCAAACCATTTCACAGTGGATAGGCGATTGCATTCATTTTTGCTATACAAGCACCATGAAAAACCTACCCCACAAGGGGATAAGATCATATTCCACCAGGGCTGCATCTACTTCAGCAGCCTTTCTCAGAGGTGTTCCTACCAGGGACATCCTAGAAGCTGCTACCTGGAGTTCTGTAAATACCTTCACCAAGCATTACCATTTGCCTATTTTTTCTAAATTCAGAGCTGATCTTGCCACTGCAGTCTTGCAGGGCCTAATAGCTGGTCCTAATGCTTTCTAATTGCCTCTTCCCTTCCTTAGCTTTGGGAATCTACCCAAATGTAATGACTTAAACAGTGAAACACGAACATAGTACAGTTGTGTACACTTAACAAAAATGTAGATGTTTGAGAGTATTCACTGTTACAGTCCTGGTTACCCTCCCATCAGCCCCCTGACTTCTATTGGCTATACCTCTCTCCTTGTTTTCTGCATTTAAGTTTCCTGGTGTATTTGCTTTTTGTTGGAGGTGTAACCTTGTATATAATTGCTTCCCATTATGGGGACACCTGACATCTGGGGCAAGAATAACTGAAATGATGTGGCTGCATGCTTTTATACCTCTGACTACCTGACATCATGGAACATGAGACAGCAACTGACACAGGACCCAAGACTAATAATCAGGCCGGCTGAGGGCTACCTGCAAGCAGATAACCCAAATGTAATGACTGCAACAGTGAATACACCCTTAACATCTACATTTATGGTAAGTGTACACAACTGTACTTTTCATCTAAAGCAGGTTTGTGAGTGCAGCAGTATCAATATCTTCCTTTTTCTAAGGAGACAAGAGCTTAAATTCGTTAAGCTGAGCACCACTTTTCATGTGGATTGACAACTGGAATTTTTTTATTTTGCTGTTGGCCATCCACCTGTTGGCAAATAATGCTGTCTGAGCCCAGTAAGAGGAATGCTTTACTAGATTCATACTATTTGTTTTGCAGATGTTTATGCTGAGACCAGCTGAGCTTGGTGCTCTACTTTTTCTGAGCATTTATTGTACAATCAGTGACTCGTTGATTTTTGTCTTCATTTGAAAGTCACTTATCCAGGACTGTGGGCACCTGAGCTAATGAGGTCCTTCTCTCTTCTGCCTTGTGGTACTGCGTGAGCTTATTCCCAGCAATGATTCCTACAGGGTTGGTCCTTGACTTTGGATACAAGAACCACCACATATCTGAGTTCAACCGTGAATGAGTGCAAATGAAGGTGAACTTTAAGTCTGAGTAGAATGCACTGACTTGCATGTGGAACTCGTGTACCAGTGATGCACAACAGATGTCCAGTTCATGCAATTGTTTGTATTAAAAGTTGAGCAGAATCAACGTTGTAAATATTGTACTGACAAACTTTAATGCTCCACTTACAAGATCACGCGCACACAGACGCACAAAAAGTTACTCATTTGGCTCCTTGTATTTCAGCATTCACACTGATGTTTTGAAATGGTGCTTCTGCAGAGGCTTTAACTCCTAACTTGCTAAAGGCAAGAGTTGATTGTTTTCGCATTGAGCTAAAGATTTGATGTCATCATTTTTTCCTCTACCTATGGGTTTCTGATCTGACCTTTGGTCTGAGTCTGCCGCTTTCCATGCTCAAGATTTGATGCTCATGTTCCTCTCCATCCCATAATGCCTCCTTCCCCCAGAATACCTCATTTGCCACTCAGCAAAGAAGCATCGGGATCACTTTGCTCCAGTGTTCAACTTTTGAAAGTTGACCTCTGTTGCTTCCCTTATCACTCTTCCTTCATTTCCTCCCACTTTTAATTCCTTCTTAATATATGATTATAAATAGAGCCTCTTTTATAGTTTAAAGTTAAATTTTTACATGTTTCTTCCATTCCGGTCTCTCTCTCTCCATTTTCTTCCTTTCAGTTTCCTTTTTCCTGTTTGTTCTGGCTTACGGCCAAAAAAAGAAACTTTTGGGGTTTAAAAAATGTAATTCGGTGGGGATAAGATTCCCTTCTCTGATGCCCACAGGGAGTGTTTACTGTCTAGGCTGTGCTCACCTAGACAGTTTGTGTGAAGCAGGTTTAATCTGTGTGCTCTCGCAGACCACCACAGTAAGTTGGAATTGAAGGACTTACTTTCCTCTTCCACTTCAGGGGCTCAAACCCACATTAGGAAGCCAGGGAACACCAATTGCTGCTCCTGAGCATTCCTCCTCTGAGCCGCCTAGGAAGATGCCGAAACCATCCGGGCCAAAGTCCTCAGATCTGGGGATTGTGGTGCCTGCTCCCTTAGCTCCCCATGCTCCAATCCTCTGAGATGGGTGTTTTGGCTTGGAACCCTCCTGCCAAGGAGGACCCACCCAAGCCAGTGCCCAGAGCACCTTCCACATCCTTCTCAATCAGGTCTACCCACAGCTGGTCTGAAAATGAGGTAGATTAAGTCAATTTTTCAAGATGCAGATTCAAATGTGGGTACTGCCAGCTCCGTTCCCTTCTCGATCCGTGAGCAGACCTTCTCCTTTGTCCCGTGTCTCCTTCTCTGATCTGACCTGCTGCTTTGGAGTTGTCTAGTTCAGTGGCCCAGGGAACAGATGTCTGATCTGAGAATGATTTCCACTTTGAGTCCAATTCCCCTGACTAGTTCTGCTACGACTGCTTCAGAGCAGTGTGCGTCTGAGCCATAACTTAGACTTGGTCTGGGGGAGGGTTGACTTAGACTGAGGTTTTTGGAGCCTTCGCTTTCCATCGGAGCTTCAGCATTAGATAGCTGTGCTCCGATGGCTTCAGCTCTGGAGGGATGACTATTGAGTCCCCACAGCCCATCTGCCTTTGAGGGGATTTCCTGCTCTCCCACCATCAGATCCCACCCTCGCCCCATGGAGCCTGTCCTTGAGGTCTCTAGTCTTCCACCAGGGCAGTCGGTGCTGCAAAGCCCACGACTTATTCTCACTGTGGAAACCTGTTTTTCTTCTGACACTTCCCCGGAGTATCCCACCGAGAAGGTCCCTTAGAAAAAGGTGTAAAAGACGCCTGTATTTGTCGCACGAATCAGTCACTACAGACACTGATTTCGAGGAAGGGGAAGTATCCCCCAGATATCCACCGATGATGCCTCCTTTGTGGACATCCTGGAGATCCTTTGACAGAAGGGTGAATGGTTCTCCTAAAGCTCAAACCCAGAGGAGTCTGTGCTCTTGGAGGCCTTCGGCACCGGCCCGTCTTCATCCTGACAGCACCCCCCACCCCACCCCCCAGCAGATCCTTTTATCGAGCTAGTTTCCACCACGGCATGGAAGGATCCAGACACTGTAGACCCCATACCCAAACGGGCCAATAGGTTCTGAAGTGCTTCGTCTGACCGCACTGGACTAGAGGGATCCATGTAGATGTCATGGTTGTTGTGGCAGCCACTAAAGAGCTAGTTGAGGAAGGCTCCTCTGTCCATCCCCCTAACAGGGAGTCTAGGGCTTTGGGCTGGTTTTGGCAGAAGGTTTTTTACGTCGTCTACTTTATCCTTACAAGTGTTGAACTGATTATCCCATTTTACCAGGCTACAGAGGGACCTAAATCAAGGAACTCTCTAGCTCTCGGAGTCTGTCTGAAGAGAGACAAGATTTTTTTTTCCAGGATGGCCACTCTCCAATTTCTAATACGTCCGTGAGGCTTATTGCTCATGCAGCTGAAGGCATCTATAGGGCTGCTGGATGTTCTTCGTGTTTCATTGTTGCAGTCATTACATTTGGGTAATCTGCTGGCAGGTTCAGTCGGCCTGAATTCCAAAGTCTTGGGTCCTGCGTTGGTTGCTGTCTTCTCTTCCATGACGTCAGGTCGTCAGGGGTATAAAACATGCAGCCGACGCCATTTTCTTTAGTCTTTCTTGCCACGCAGTGCCCGAAGCAGAAGCATTTCACAAGTGCCGGTCGTCCGACTACTGAAATATTCGAGTTTGAGTTTCAGAACCGAAGTCTTCACTAAAGCTAAGTAGCCCGTTGGAAATTTTTTCTTGCTTTATACCAATGTCAGAAAAAGTTAATAATTGTATTACTTGTGGGAAGCAAATACCTCATAAGGATTTCCATTTATACTGTATTCCTTGCCTTGGCCCTGATCACAACGTGCCTGGCTGTTGGTTTTGTGCTAGATTTAACCAACACACTATTAAGCATCTGTATTTTTGCATCAAAGTGTTTTGGAAACGGATTTAACTGCCCAGAAATGTCGGATAGTAATCAGACTACCGGAGTTCATAAAAAACGCAAAGAAAAGGACAGCGAAAGACAGTCGAGATCCAAAACCAAAGCTTCTCCTAAGCCAGTCGCCGGTACTCTGGCACTTTCGCAGCCCCTGATACCAGCTATTTTCGAGTCGTAGGCCTCTACCGATACCCATTTGGAGTCGGGCATGCTGCAAAATACTCAAGGTATTGGACCGACCAGATTTATCTCCCTCAGATGGGTCTGGAGCCGCTGAGCAGGCACCGGCTTCTGAGGGTGTATTCAAACCTCAACATTTGTATATCAAACCAACGAAAGCTGCAAAACCAAAGACAAAAGCAACTTCTAAAACTAAAAAAAAGACGTATGAGCCACTTGCACAGACCTCTGTGCCTAAAAGAAACAGATCGGAATGGCTGAAGATCTTGTTACCTTGATAAGGGGTACCCATCCCCCTCCTGATAAGAGGCCTAGGCAAGACACTGATTATGTATCTTAAGATAAGGTTTCTATTTCTTCTGATTCCTCTTCTGATCAGGAATTTATCTGTACCTCCTGATGATGATTCTGATGCTGAGTAGTCTATTCCATCTGCATCTCCCCCTGAGGATTATTCATTTGGCGAAACATTGCATACTTTGAGGGAGCATTTTCACTGGGAGAGTTCAGACTTTTCAGAATTGAGGCTCAGGGATTTCCTCCATCCTCAGCACAGACCTTTAGCCATTCCCCCTGTTTTAGACATTGTGGATGATGTGTTTTCGGAATCGAGCTTGACCCCGGCTCCCAGTAAGCCTGACAGATATTACAGGGTCCCCTGACTCACATAAATTTTTATTTAGAAACCATGCTGCTGATCCTGAAACTATTTCACAGGGTCCAAAGGGAGTTAAGGCCTCAATAGCAAAAAAATCCTACCCCCTCTGACAGATTCAAGGGCACTGGACAGATGTGGAAAAAAGGTTTATATATCTGCAACCTTGGCAATCAGGGCATTAAACTGTCAATTTCATATGCTTTAGTACCAACAACATGTTATGGGATTGCTGAAACAGAAAATGATGATTTCAGAAAATAAATAATTGCAGGAATTAGTGCATGCAGCTGAACAAGTCGGAAAGCATACTTTGCAATGTGGTTTTGATTCCTTAGAGGCCTCCTGCAGGGCTGCAGTTACTGGATCTGTGATTAGGAGGCATGCCTGGTTAAAGGAACAGAATTTGCCTGATCATGTTAAAGCTAAATTGCTAGATGCACATTTACAGCATGATTCTTTGTTTGGTATTAAGGCAGAAGAGGTTTTTAAGAAAATGGAAGATAAAGCTAAGTCTATGCAAACTGTTAAAAACTACTTACAAGTGCAGACACCAAGATTCAGTAGACACTGGCCTAAAAAAACTGGTCCTTTCCTGTGTCAGAGCTCAAAGGGGCAAATCCAGACGCCCTAAGGGTTCCAGATACTCAGGCGTAAGATTCATACAGTCAAAGCAATGGGGCGCTTCCACCTCCAAATCTGAAGGGGATAAAGTGCAAACCTACAGAAAGCAATCCCAATGACTTCCCTCTGCCTACACCAAGCACTTATCTTTTGGCAGCACCCATAGGCGGAAAATTAGCACTTTTTGCTGAAAATTGTCAGTTACTAACCCAGGACAACTGGGTACTAAACATCGTATCACAGGGATACAGATTTCATTTCCATACTCTGCCAATGGCAAATGGTTGGCCAGATCTGCCAAAAAATCAATGGGCAGAGGCACAAACAGGTTACGTCAGTCATGGATATGGAGCCCATTCAGACAGTATCAGAATAGGAAAAAGGACAATGTTTTTACTTACTGTTCTTGGTACCCGGAAAGGACAAGGCCTTGCGGCCAATACTGGATTTATCGATTTTGAACATACCTGGACATTCCAAAATTCAAAATGCTGACTTTGCAGCAGCTTCTGCCCATGCTGGGCAAGATTGTTTGGCTGGTGACTTTAGACCTAAGAGGCATACCTGCATGTCCCAATAAAACAATCGTGCAGAAGATACCTCAGATTCAAGGCTGGCTTAAAGCATTACCAATTCTCTGCTCTGCCCTTTGGCTTATCTACTGCCCCCAGGGTCTTTACAAAGTGCCTGGTACCAGTAATTGCATTTTGCAGACAAAAAATATACAAATAAATCCTTACTTGGACGACTGTCTCATTCAAGCGGAGAAGGACCCTTTTCGGCAGCTGGCATTTGTGAAAAGGCTTCTAACATGCCTAGGGTACACAATAAATGAAAATAAATCACAACTGGTACACTCTCAAAAGATAACATTCCTGGGTGCAAGCTTGAATACAACTGTCTAGATGGCTTACCTCATGCCAGACAAGCAAAGACAACTGACTACTTACTTCAAACTGATGGCAACATAAACCCAGTTGTCTGCAAGACAAATTCTGCAGGCTTTGGGCTTCATGGCATCCTGCATCCTTCTGATTCCATATGCAAAACTTCATATGAGGAAACTTCATTGGTACCTAAAAAGTTTATGGAGTCAACATTCTCAGTCTGGAAGCAATGATACCTCTCATTCCCTGCTTACAACAGGAGTTACTATGGTGGGCAAAGGCATGTCACCAAAACATGGGATGGGCCTTCACTCTCCATGCCAACCAAACCTTAACAGACGCATCTGATTATGTCCTGGAGGCCCACATGGCAGGAAGATGCATTCAGGGCATATAGACCCCAAAACAAATGCATCTACATATCAACCAGAAAGAGATGCTAGCTATTCAAAATGCCCCAACAGCCTTCAAGGACTTACTTCATCCAGGCCAACTACTGATAACAGACAACACCACATTCATGTATATAAACAAGGGGGCACACACTCATACCCCCTTTGCAGATTTGCAATGGCACTGTGGGACACAGCTTTGACCTACCAAATACAACTTCAAGCTGAATTCCTGCCAGGAAAATAAAATACACTGGCAGACGATTTAAGCAGAAACCTTATGGATCCTCACGAGTGGAAACTAAATCTACAAGTCTTCAGTATGATAGATAAATGGGGGAGCCCAGATATAGATCTGTTTGCCTCTCCTCAAAATTGTCAATTGAAAAGATTCTGCACAAGGACTTATCACAGATAAGCATGGAAAGTGGACGGCCCTATCCTTCAGTTGGAGAAACTTATCAGTTTACGCCTTTACTCCTCTGCCTCTTCTTCCCAAGGTGGTCCTAAAAGTCAGACAAGAGAAATCAAAGATGATGCTAATTGCCCCGGACTGGCCCCGCCAGTACTGGTACCCAATCCTAAGGAACTTGTCTCAATACCTAGCTAGGACCTTACCTCAAAGATCTCAACTACTGTCCCAGCAAAACCATCATATCCTGCACAATCAGCTACAGACACTGAACCTGGCAGCATGGCTGATAATGTAGTTATACAAACAACACCTCTCAGTAAAGCTGTGATCGATGTCATTTTGGAAGCCAGAAGGCCTAATACTAGAAAATCTTACGCTGACAAATGGAAGAGATTCTGTGCTTGGAATCGAGCACAAGGAACTGATACAGCAGAACCATATATTCCTCGGATATTACAATACTTAACTGAGATGCTTGACAAAGGCCTGTTTTTCTCATCAATTAAAATCCATGCCTCTGCCATTTCGGCTCATTAAAATAGAGCCACCATTTTTTCTTATTCTTTACTAAAGCAGTATCTTAGAGGAGCCAAAAATTTAAGGCTGCCTAGAACATAACCATTACCTGCATGGGACATCAAATGTGTTGGCAAAGCTCACCCTGCATCCATTTGAACCAGCTGCTACCACTGATATAAAGTTCGTATCATGGAAAACAGCTCTGCTACTAGCAATTGCTTCAGCAAGAAGAGTATCAGAGCTACAGGTCCTCATGGCTGTAGAGCCTTTTATCATTTTATCCAGACAGGGTGTGTCTGAGGACAAACCCTACTTTTATGACTAAGTTGGTTTCCAGTGTGGCTCTTAACCAAACAATTCATCTGCCAGCCTATAATCCAAATCCGCAGAACAAGGGGGAGAGAATTCTGCATTCCTTGGACGTACACAAGCAGCTAAGATTCTACTTGAGCAGGACTACAGCTCTAAGAAAAACTGAGCAATTACTAGTGTCTAAGCTGCAGGATCAGAAGGAAAGACTATTACAAACCAGACAATTTCAAAGTGGATAAGCCACTGCATCCGTTTCTGCTACTTACACCATGGTAAACCTGTGTCCAAGGGCATTAGGTCTCATTCCACCAGAGCTGCAGCTACTTCAGCAACCTTTCTCGGGGGACTACCAACCAAAGACATTCTAGTGGCTGCTACTTGGAGTTCTGTTCACACCTTTACAAAGCATTATCATTTGCCTCTCTACTCCAAGTCTAGGGCAGGCTTTGCCACTGCAGTGCTGCAGGGCCTTATAGCCGCACCTAATGCTGTTTAGCTCCAGCCTCCCAACCATAGCTTTGGGATTCTACCCAAATGTAATGACTGCAACAGTGAAACACGAAGAGCATAGTACAGTTGTGTACACTTAAAATAAATGTAGATGTTAGAGTGTATTCACTGTTGCAGTCCAGGTTACCCCCCCCCCCCCACCATCCCCCTGTCATTCTGGAGTTTCTTTCTCTATCTTCTACAACCTATGTGGTGTATTTGCTTGTAGATGAAGGTAAAGTTTTATATTGATACGTGTATGTGTGTGTGTATGTGTATATATATATATATATATATATATATATATATATATATATATATATGTATGTATATATATATATATATATATGTGTATATATGTGTGTGTGCGTATGTATATATCTATGTATCTATATATATATATATATATATATATATATATATGTGTGTGTATATATTTTTTTTTTTTTTCCTGCTACCTTTTTGAGGGCACCTGACATCGGGGGCAAGGAAAACTAAAGAAAATGCCGTCGGCTGCATGTTTTATACCCGTGATGTCATGGAAGAGAAGACAGCAACTGATGCAGGACCCAAGACTTTGGAATTCAGGCCGACTGAGGGCAACCTGCCAGAAGATTACCCAAGCTACCCAAATGTAATGACTGCAACAGTGAATACACTCTAGCATCTACATTTATGGTAAGTGTACACAACTGTACTTTCTTGCATTGCCATTAGGCGTTATGCCTGGATGCAGCTGTGTGACTTTGCGGAACCTTTCAAAGCATCATTTGTCAGTGCATCCTTTGGTTCATCTGTTTCGCCTTACAGTTCGTGATGCACTTTCCCGCAGTGAGGATGATGGGGAGACCTTGTCTGCCATCGAATCCATGTTTCTACTCCACAAAACCTATTCCAGAATCAGCATGGAGGAAAAACTGTGGATCAAAAAATCTCAACGTCCTTTCCAGGATTCTCAGGGAGAATTTCCCCCCTAGGCTGGGGTGGGGGGATTACAGTGGTAGATGCCGCCCAAGGGGCGGAGGGGGGTCTTCAAAACCAAGTGTGTCTGGATTCTTCCTCTGACGGACCTTTTCAGTGCTAATGAAGGGTTGCCCAACTGTCCGACTCTGGAGGCAGTTAGGAGATTCTTATCCTTGCACCCAGAAGCCTGTTTAGCCATCACAGATTATCAAAGTGCAAAGGATCGTATCCAGAGTATACTCCATTCTGTTTTTAACCCTTCCCAAACCAAGAACTTGCCTCCCAGATGTGCCACCCAATCAGGAGGAGGCAGCAGATCTAGACATTAAGGCTGCTACATCATCCAAGAGTTCCTGCCCGACCAAGCTGGATCGGGCGTTTACTCAAGGTTCTTTTTAGTACCAAAGAAAACAAGGGACCTAACATCCCTGAACATATCAGTAAAAAACTTGAAATTCAGGATGGTCATGATCCAGTCCATCCTTCCTCTTCTGAAGACGGACAACCGAATGTGCTCATACCTGAAGAATGTGTGCTACTATATCAAAATGAGGGCTTTCCAGAAGGTGTCCTCATTTTCAACTTGGGAGACAGTCGTTACCAGATGTTCTTCGTGTCACTGTTGCAGTCATTACATTTGGGTAATCTGCTTGCAGTAGCCCTCAGTTGGCCTGATTAAACAAAGTCTTGTGTCCTGCGTCAGATGCTGTCCCTTCTTCCATGACGTTAGGTCGTCGGGGATATAAAACATGCAGCCGACGTCATTGCATCAGTCTTTTTGTCCAAAGCAGTTTGCAATTGCCGGTCAGCCGACTATTTAAATTTTCATTTTCGAGTTTCAGAATCAAAATCTTCAACTGAAGTTAAGTACCCCATTGGGGGAACTTTTTCGTGCTCCTTACTGATGTCAGTAAAAGTTAATAATTGCATTACTTGTGGAAAGCAAATACCGCAAAGATTTTCATTTGTACTGTATTCCTTGCCTCGGCCCTCACCATGACGTACCTTGCTGTCAGTTTTGTGCTTTGTTTAATCAGTGCACTATCCGTCATCTGTATTTGTTCACCTTTAAATATTTTGGTTCTCTGTTTAATTATCCAGAAATATCTGTTAGCCATCCGACTACTGGGATTCTGAAAAAACGCAGAGATAGACAGGCCGCCTAGATCCAAAGCTGCCGATGACTCTTCTAAGCCAGTCGCCAATTCGCCGGTACTCTAAATTGCTTTCACAGCCCCTGATATCTGCTGCTTCTGATTCGCAGGCCTCTACTGAGACCTATTCGGAGTCCGGTATGCCACGCAATGCTTAAACTGTGGAACCTGCGGATGTCTTTACCTTGGATGGGTCTGGAGCCACTGTGCAGGCATTGGCTTCTGAGGATGCATTTAGGCCTACGGACTTGCATATTAAACAGACAACTTCCTTCATTTAGGCCTAAATCTCGAACCATTCCTAAGAAACTGACGCTCAGGCCTCTATGCCTAAAAAACAAATAAGAATGTCTGAAGATCTTATAGCTTCAGTCAGGGGAAGCCAACCTCCACCTTCTAAGAGACCTGGGGCTGAAGTTTGTTTATGAATCTTCTGACAGGATTCTGACTTTTCTAATTCTTCTTGTGAACTGGATTTGCACTTGTCTACTTATGAGGATTCTGATGCAGAGGACTTTATTCCCTCTGCTTCCCCTCCAGAGGATTTTTCTTTTGGGGAAACCTTACATACTTTAAGGGAGCATTTCCACTAGGAAAGCCAGGATTTTTCTGATTCAAAAAAAGAGGCTTAGGGATTTCTTACTCTTAGCTCAGCATAGGCCTTTAGCTATACCTCCTGTACTAGACATTGTTGATGCCTTTTCGGAATCTAATTTTTCCCCTGATTCTTTGCCTCCTGCTCCCAGAAAACCTGACCGATATTACAGGGTTCCTGATTCACACAAGTTTCTTTTTAAAAATCATGTTGTGGATCCAGGTACTATTTCACAGGTAACTGGGACAAGGGCATTAATGTTTCTGCTAAAAATCCTACCCCTTCTGATAGAGACTCCAGGACGCTGGATAGATGGGGTAAGAAGGTTTACACTTCTGCAACCTTGGCCATTAGGGTTTTAAACTGCCAGTTTCATAAAGTATCAACAACATGTTATTGGATTGCTTAAACAGAAAATGTTGATTCCTGACTTTGCTGAAAATAAAGAATTACATGATTATTGCATTATGCTGAACAGGTTGGTAAACCAAGTTTGCAATGTGGATTTGATTCATTAGAGGCAATTTGCAGGGCTGCTGTTACTGGGTCTGTACTTGGAAGGCATGCTTGGCTTAAGGAGCAATTTTTTTGTGATCATGTTAAAGCTAAACTGTTGGATGCTCCCTGAAATCAGGACCGCCTGTTTGGCAGCAAAGCTGAGGAAGTTCTTTAAAAAGATGGAAGATCAAGCTAAATCTATGCAAACTGTTAAAAGATTTCTTGCAAGTTCATCCTCCTAAATTTAGTAGGCATTGGCCCTCTAAAAATAGGTCTTTTCCAGCCCCTTCCAAGTCTTCTCTAGCCCCACCCAGACACATCAGCAACCCCAGATTTTTTAGTCCCAGGGAACACACAAGACTAAGCAGTGGGGGATTTCTGCACCCAAATCTGGGAGTAGTAAGACTCCCCCCTTTGGAAAACTGTCTCAATGACTTGCTTTTAAAACTTCCAAGCACTTCTCAACTGAATGCTCCTTTAGGAGGGAAGATTGGTCTGCAGGCCAAAAACTGAGATCTCATTTCCCAGGACAAATATGTGTTAAATATAGTGTCCTAGGGATACAGATTTCACTTCCACAAGATGTTCAGCGTGCATACAGCTGCAGTCATAACAGATGGGTTCTCTTGCCGTCAGGCGGGTCCTCGGTCGGCCGAATTCCAAAGTCTACGTCCGGCGTCGGTTGTCGTCGCTTTCTTTCCTGACGTCAGTGCGACAGGGGTTCATAAGACACAGCCAATGCCATTTTCTTCAGTCTTTTTTGCCGCGCGGTACCCGAAGCAGAAGCAGTTCGCAAGTGCCGGTCGGCCAGCTCCTGAAATTACGAAAATTTGGAAACCGAAGTCTTCTTTAAAGCTAAGCACCCCGTTGGGGAAACTTTTCTTGCCTCTGACCGATGTCAGACAAAGTTAACAATTGTATTTCTTGTGGGAAGCAAATACCGCATAAGGATTTCCATTCCCTCTGTATACCTTGTTTAAGCCCAGACCACGACGTCTCGGGCTGTCGCTTTTGTGCTACTTTCAATAAACGCACTATTAAGCGTCGGGCGGAGTTCGCCCAGCACTTTTTTGGTAAAGCTTTTAATTATAAAATGTCGTCGGAGACTCCGGCTACTGTTTTTGTCCAAAAAACGCAAGGACAAAGACCGGCATGCGAGGTCCGCGGTCTCCACCGACACCACACAAAAAACAGCTACACGTGGTCCGGTTCTCAGCGAGGTGCCTACGCAGCCCCTGACTACCGACGACACTTCTCTGGCGGTGTCTTCTGTAACCGAGACTGCAGGTTCCTCGGCCCATACCCTGACTGTCTACAGCTACCGAAGCCACTGCGAGTGTTGAGCTTCTTAATGTGGACAGGTCCACTTCCACCCATGGTGTCTTCAGACCTTCATCTTCCTTTTCTGTAAAGGCCTTCACTAAGTCTAAATCAGCCATGCATTCCAAGAGGCCTGTTGCACAGGGCCCATCTCCAGGCCCCATGCCTAAAAAGCAGATGCTCAAAATGGCTGAGGATTTAATTACTCTTATCAGGGGTTCCCAACCCCCTCCGGACAAGAGATCCAGAGTGGAGGAAGATTCTCCCTCTTCTGACCAGGGCTCCATTATTTCAGAACATTCTGATGAAGAGGAACACTCTTACTCCCCTTTTGAATATTCTGATGCAGAGCAGTCCATTCCTTCTGTATCCCCCCCAGAGGATTTTTCTTTCGGGGAAACCTTGCATACCTTGAGGGAACACTTCCATTGGGAAGGCCAAGATTTTTCAGATTCCAAGAAAAGGCTTAGGGAATTTCTTTTGCTACCTCAGCACAGACCTCTGGCGATACCTCCTGTCTTGGACATACTTGATGATGTTTACTCGGAGGCTTGCCTTAATCCGGATTCCCTGCCGCCTGCCCCAGTCAAGCCTGATAGGTACTACAGAGTTCCTAACTCACACCACTTTCTTTACAAAAGCCATAATGCTGACCCTGAAACCATTTCTCAAGGCCCCAAGAGAATGAAGGCCTCTACTGCTAGGAATCCATTACCTTCCGAGAGAGAGAGTCTAGATCCTTAGAAAGGTGGGGAAAAAAGGTATATACCTCGGCCACCCTAGCCATGAGGGCCTTAAATTGTCAGTTCCATATGCTTAAATATCAGCAGTTTCTGTTATCACAATTAAGGAATAAAATGTCACAACCTGAACAACCAGATTTGAAGGAGTTGCAGGATATGATGCATAGTGCAGAACAAGTGGGTAAACACACCTTACAATGTGGCTATGATGCTCTAGAGACCTCAAGTAGAGCTGCTGTTACAGGATCAGTCATTCGTAGACATGCCTGGCTTAGGGAACAATCCTTGCCTGATCATGTTAAAGCTAAACTACTAGATGCTCCTTTACAAAAGGATGTATTATTTGGTACTAATGCTGAGGAGATACTACGGAAAATGGAAGAAAAAGCTAAATCTATGCAAACTGTCAAAGCTTTTCTACAGGTACAGCCACCACGTTTTAGCAGAAATTGGCCTTAAAAAAACTGGTCCTTTCCAGCCACGGACAAGCCCCAAAGAGGTAGATACAGGCGCACAAGGGGCAGAGGACAATCTCAAGGATCATATAGAGGCAGACAATGGCAGTCTCCAGCACCAAGAGGTGGTGAAGACAGTGCACAACAATACAGGAAACAAACCCAATGACTTTCCCCTTTGCATGCCAAGCAAGGCTCAGGTGGCAGCACCCTTGGGAGGAAAGCTGGCATTATTTTCAAAAAATTGATATATTGTCACAAAAGACAAATGGATCCTGGACATTATAAACAGAGGCTACAGATTTCATTTTCACACTCTTCCAAAAATGAGAGGCATGCCGAACCTGCCACACAATCAAAGGGCAGAGGCTCAAATACAAATTTCAAAGTTCATGGACATGAAAGCTATTCAAGAGGTACCTACTCACGAACAAGGTCAAGGTTTTTATTCCAGACTATTCCTGGTACCAAGGAAGGGAACCGATTGGAGACCCATTTTGGACTTATCCATCCTAAACACATTTCTACTCGTACCAAAATTCAAGATGCTCACCTTACAGCAGCTTCTTCCCATGCTGGGCAAGGAGTCTTGGCTGGTAACATTGGACCTCAAGGAGGCATACCCTGCATGTCCCAATCAGACAAAGCTGCAGAAGATACCTCAGATTTCTTGCAGGTTCAATCCACTATCAATTCTCTGCATTGCCCTTTGGCTTATCTACTGCGCCCAGAGTATTCATGAAATGCCTGGCATCAGTAATTGCCTACTGCAGACTTCAAGGGATACAAATTTACCCTTACGGACAGCAAACACATACTTCTGGAACATCTGGCTTATGTAACATGGTTATTGAATTCTCTGGGATACACAGTCAACGAAGAGAAATCCAGGCTAACACCATCTCAGAAAATAATTTTCCTGGGTGCCAACTTGGACACAAACACCCAGATGGGCCTATCTTACGCCAGAAAAACAGGGGCAACTAACTCAGTACTTCAAGATGCTAGCAGATTGTACCAGGCTAACTGCAAGGAAAATCCTGCAGGCTCTGGGCTTCATGGCATCTTGCATTCTTCTAATCCCATGTGCAAAGTTGCATATGAGGAAACTTCAATGGTACCTAAAAAACCTATGGTCTCAACACAGCCACAGTTTGGAAACAATAATACCACTATTTCCATGTTTGCAAAAGGAATTTCTATGGTGGGCCCAAGCATGCCAAACAAACACAGGTCTACCATTCTGCAAGCCTCAAGGAAATCAAGTCATTACAACAGACGCCTCAGACTACGCCTGGGGGGCACACATGACAGACAGGTGCATTCAGGGCAAATGGTCCCAAAAGGAAAAGCACCTTCACATCAATCAAAAGGAAATGCTAGCAGTGATGAATGCAATTACAGCTTTCAAGGACCTCCTGCATCCAGGGCAATTATTGATTTGAGCAGACAACACCACAGTAATGTGGTACATAAACAAACAAGGAGGAACACATTCATACCTTCTGTGCAGGCTGGCCATGTCACTTTGGAACATGGCTCTGGAATGGCAAATCGAGCTTCAAGCACAGTACCTGCCAGGTTTGGAAAACACGCTGGCAGACAATCTAAGCAGAAATTTGACAGACCCGCACGAATGGAAGTTGTATCCTCATGTGTTTACAAAGTTAATCCAAGCGTGGGGAAGGCCAGACATAGATCTCTTTGCCTCCCACAGGAAGTCATCAATTGACAAAATTCTGCTCAAGGACATTTCATCCAAAGGCCTGGAGAGTGGATGCCCTTTCTTTCAGTTGGGCAGCACGGACAGTTTACGCCTTCCCACCTTTACCTCTACTTCCCAAGGTGCTCTTGAAAGCAAGAGCAGACAGACCAAAGATGATACTGATTGCTCCAGACTGGCCAAGACAACACTGGTACCCACTCCTGAGGAGCCTAACACATTCTCCTCCCTGGAACCTACCTCTAATGCCTCTTCTCCTGACTCAGCACAGCTACAAAACTCTTCACAGTCAGCTGAAAACACTCAATCTGGCTGCATGGAAAATTCCTTAATACCACAACAGACTCTACTCTCCAAGGAGGTGCAGGATGTCATTTTGGAGGCCAGAAGGCCATCTACTAGAAAAGCTTACTCCGCAAAATGGAAACGGTTTTGCGCTTGGAATGAGAAAAAGGGCCAGGATCCTAGAAAACTGAATTTGCCTCAGATATTACAGTATCTAGCTGAGCTGTTGAACAGTGGACTTTCATTTTCCTCCATCAAAATCCGTGCCTCAGCCATTTCTGCAGATTACACCACTGATCCACCCTTATTCTCTCATCCACTCTTAAGGCAGTTCCTCAGAGGGGCTAGGAATATAAGACCTCCAAGGAAACAACCACTACCAGCCTGGGATCATAATTGCATTCTAGAAAAATTAACATTACCTCCCTTTGAACCAGCTGCCTCAACAGATTTGCAATATTTGTCCTGGAATACAGCATTCCTTCTGGCTATTACCTCAGCTCGTAGGGTCTCGGAACTACAAGCCCTCATGGCTGTGCAGCCCTTTCTCATCTTCTATCAGGACAGGGTTTCCCTACGAACCAACCCGTCATTTATGCCTAAGGTAGTATCCAGGGTAGCTTTAAATCAGGCCATACACTTAGCTACCTTTTACCCCAATCCTCAAAGCAAAGGGGAAAGGCTGCTACATTCCTTAGACATCCATAGACAGCTACGTTACTATTTGGACAGAACAAAGCCTTTCAGGAAATCAGATCAACTCTGTGTCCTATGCTGTAGGAGCTCAAGGGAAGCCAATTTCCAAACAGACAATTTCAAAATGGATAGGCCACTGCATACGGTTTTGCTATTCCTTTCATGGTAAATCTGTACCTGCAGGCATCAGACCCCACTCCACAAGGGCCACAGCTAGCTCTGCAGCCTTCCTCAGAGGAGTCCCTACCAAAGATATTTTGGAGGCAGCCACTTGGAGTTCTGTGCATACCTTCACTAAACACTACCACCTACCTTTATACTCCAAAACTAGAGCAGGCTTTGCCACTGCTGTGTTGCAGGGCATTCTGGCTCCTCCCAGTTCCACCTAGTGCCTACCACCCTGTGCGTAGCTTTGGGATTCTACCCATCTGTTATGACTGCAGCTGTATGCACGATGAACATAGTACAGTTTTGTACCTACCTTAAATGTAGATGTTCAAGTGCTAATACAGCTGCAGTCCAGGTTTCCCTCCCTCCTTCCCCTCTGGGTACAGACCTAGTGGCCAACTCCTCATCTTACAACCTGATTGGGTTATCCTTCTATGGTGTATTTGCTTGCAATTAGTGTTTTTTGATTATATGGCATTGCATGATTATATATTATTTTTATATATATATATATATATATATATATATATATATATATATATATATATATATATATATATATTGCCTTCCTTCTGGGGGCACCTGACATCTGGGGCAAGAAAGACTGAAGAAAATGGCATCGGCTGTGTCTTATGTACCCCTGTCGCACTGACGTCGGGAAAGAAAGCGATGACGACCGACGCTGGACCTTGACTTTGGAATTCGGCCGACCGAGGACCCGCCTGACGGCAACAGAACCCATCTGTTATGACTGCAGCTGTATTAGCACTCTAACATCTACATTTACGGTAGGTACAAAACTGTACTTTACCAACACCAAGCGGGTGGCCAGATCTACCCCCAAATCAGTAGACAGAGACCCAAAATAAAGTACTCTCTCAAGCATGGGGCCTGTTCAGTTGATACCAGAAGAGGAAAAGGGACAAAGTTTCTATTCGAGACTTCCTGGTACCCAGAAAAGGCAATGCATGGCGTCCTATCCTGGACCTTTCTACTCTAAACACCTTTCTGGTGATTCCAAAATTCAAAATGCTGACTCTTCACCAGCTGCTTCCTATGCTAGGCAAGGATGTATGGTTGGCAACACTAGACTTGGGGATGTGCAGGCATGCTTCTTTTATCAGGGAGTCTTGCAGAGAATGCCTACGCTTCAAAGAAGGCTACATGCACTATCAGTTCTCTGCACTGCTTTTTGGCTTGTCTACTGCACCCAGGGTATTCGCAAAGTGCCTAGCTCCAGTCTTTGCATTTTGCAGGCAAAGAAATATTCAGATATACCCATACCTGTACGATTGTCTAATTGAGGCAGAAAGCCTGGACATACTGGCCTTTGTTGAAAGGGTGCAGACTTGTCTGGGGTACACCATAAACAAAAATAAATCACACCCGGTACCCTGTCAACAAATTATATTCCTGGGAGCAAGCTTGAATACAACTTCGCAGATGGCTTTCCTCACGCCAGAGAAAGATTCATTTGACAACCTACTTGAAACAAGTGGACACAAAATCCCAGCTATCTGCAAGGCAAATACTGCAAATCTTGGGGTTCATGGTCTCCTGCATTCTTCTAATTCCATATGCAAGGCTGCATATGAGGAAACTACAATGGTATCTCAAAAGCCTATGGTGTCAACATTCACAGGATCTAGAAGCAATGATTCCTATCATACCTTGCCTATGCCTAGAGTTCCTTTGGTGGGCAGTGTCCTGCCACTAAAACAGGGGACTACCATTTACACTACCCCCTGCCGACCCCCGAGGAATGCTCCCACTCCTGCCTGGGACCTTAACTTTGTACTAGAGAAGCTCACGCTTCCCCCTTTTGAGCCTGCTGCTACAGCAGAGTTAAAATTTCTCTCTTGGAAAACAGCCTTACTTCTAACCTTCACTTCAGCAAGAAGAGTGTCTTGAGTTACAGGCCCTTATGGCTGTGGAACTCTTCGTCATCTTCCATGCGGACAGGGTTTCCCTCAGGACTAACCCATCAATTTTAAGTTGTCAATCTCGCCTTCATTCTTGCTGGATGGGTTCGGAGCTGATCCTCAGCTCCGACTCGGCCAATACTAAAGCTTGAGAGCTAATTCCACTGGCTCGAGGCTCCCCTATATCCCACAATGCTAGGCGGTAACTACTCGGATCTCGTTTGCCGCTTAGCTGCGAGGTGCTTTCTTCTACCGGCTCTGGCAGGTTAGTGAGTTTTTCTACTTAGAAAATTCAAATATCTACACCTATCATTTTTATTTACTCAAGTTTATAATACAAGGTATCCTTTTAGTTTAAATCGGGTCTTCCCTCGTTTTATTCCCCTTTTTATTCCCTTTTTAAGTTCTAGGCGTTTGGCCCACTTCCCCTTTTCCCTTTGTCATACAGTGTGATTGGGTTTCTTTTTTGGTTAAAGGGTGTGTCTGTTTTGTGTCTGTCTTTTTTGTATACAGTCAATACTTCTGGGATGTCTAAAGACTCCAAGGTCTCAGGCTTCAAGAAGTGTGACTCGTGCTGTCAGAAAATGTCTCTGACAGACGGTCACACTTGTGTATATTGCCTGGGACCTTTGCACCTGCAGGACTCCTGTGCTGTTTGCCATGCATTCAGCCCGAGAGTCCTCCAGGAACGCAAAAATAAACTTATTCTTCGAGGCTTATTAAAGCCTGAAGGCCCCCCCGACCCAGTCTGCGTCGGGGAAGCCTTCAAAGACTTCCAGGCCGTCGGCTCCAGCTTCAGAGCCGTCCTCTGGGAGCATTAACACTGCTTCGACATCGGCTCCGGCTGGAGTCGATGTTTCGAAGACTCAAACGGTTACCTCTGCTCCGGCATGAGCCGAAGGTGCTAAGACTCAGTCGGCTCCAATAGTTTTATCGGAGCCACCTTCTAAGAAGAGGTCAAGGTCCCCTTCCATCGGCTCCATCCACTCGGCCCCGGGATCCCCTCTTCTGTCAGAGCGGAGCCATAGGTCCCATTCCTGTCTGTCCTCCAGGCTGTCTGACCATGACTTACAAAGGGTGGCGAGTAGACTACTCAAGTCCGAGGCGTTGGCCCAAATGCTGCATTGCCCTACTCAACAGTCAGCGGCTATTCCCATCCCTGCTTCTGTTTCTCCTCCGACTCCTTTGAGTTCGGAGCCAGGGCTCGTCGGAGCCGTGGCTGTCGGTGCGTCGGAGCAGATACCCTCCCTTTTGGCTCAGTCTGCTCCGATTTTTTGGAGGGATCTCGGCACCGGGCTTCACTCTGCTCCGAGGAGGCGAGTGGCATCGAACCCTTGTCCGACCCCGTTCTCCCTCTCGGAGCGTCGGCGCTGGTGAGTTCGGCTCAGACATCGGCCTCAGAGCCATCCCTGTCGGTGCCGGGGGAGGGGGGGTCCTTGTCTCCTCTGAGCGGGGACCTTCGGCCCTGGCTGATCGGGGCACCTTCGAGGTCATGCGGAGCATACTAGACCCCGTGCGGCCGGCTCAGTCAGCTCCTCCCTCTTCAGTGCCTGCAGTGGTTTCTACCCACCCCCTCGTACCAGCCCGTAGAGAGCCAGCCCCTTAGGTTTCCCCATTGGGGAATATCCTCCTCTTCCGAGGCTTCTCCTGATCCGGCAGGGGAACCCCCTCGGAAGAGACAGTGCAAGAGGAAGGACATTGACTCCCCTGAGTCTACCACCTCTGACACCGACTTGGAGGAATCTGAAGGTTCCCCTCTGTCCCCCTCTGAGGATGTCTCTCTTGCTGACATCCTTGACATCCTTAAACAGAGGACAAGTCTGTCTACCTTGAGGCGTTTGGCTCTCGCTCTTCCACCTCCTGGATGTCTCCTCCCTTTGACCCCCTCATGAAGTGGTGGCAAGGAAGGCATGGACGGCCCCTGATTCGGTGGAACCTACCCCAAGGAGGCAGTCAATTTATTACAGCCCCGAAAGAGAAACAGTTCTTATCTAAAGGTGTCTGTTGATGCCATGGTGGTGGCCGCAGCCACTAAGAAGGAATTAGCCGATCCTTCGGTACCTGTCCATCCTCCTAATGAGTCTAGGACCATGGACAGGTACGGTAAGCGGATGTTTTCCTCAGCTACCTTTGCCATGAGGTCGCTGAACTACTTGTGTCACTTCACCTGTCTCCAGAGGGATTTACTCAAGTATATGGGTGATGCTATGCAGGATCCAATGGCTGAGGGGTTCCAAGACAAAATGAACTCCCAGTTGGCAACCCTGAATTAGATTGTCAACTCCTCCATGCGGCTTATCTCATATGCGGCCGATGGGGCGAGTAGGGCCTCAGGCACAGGTGTAGCTTTACGATGCCATGCCTGGATGCTGCTTTGCAATTTTGCGGACCCTTTCAAGGCGTCCTTCACCAATTCCCTCTTTGGCTCAACGTTGTTTGGACCTCAGGTGAAGGATACATTGACTAGGTGCGAGCAGGAAGGTAAGACTCGCTCTGCCGTGGGAGTCCGTTTTTCTACCCCTGCCAGACCTTATCCCAAAGGTCAGAGGGGGGGGGTGTGTGGTTCTGCAAACCACAAGGAGTCTCATCTGACGCACAAAGTCGATTCCCCTCTAGAGCAGAGGGGGGGAACAACAAGAGATGCCGCCCTAGGGGCAGAGGTAGTCCGCAAAACCAAGGTAGCACAGAGACTTTCTCTGATAAACCCTTTCAGCATCCCTGAGGAGCTGCCCGGCTGTCCACCTTCGGAGGCGGTCGGGGGACGATTATCACTGTACCCAGAAGCCTGGCTTTCCCTGAGTCAAGACAAATGGGTACAGTCTATTATATCCGAGGGTTACAAAATCCCCTTTATTCACATCCCATCCCAACCCAAAGGATCCCTTCCAGACGTTCCACCCAGTCTAAGGGAACAAGCAGCGTTAGAAATATCAAAGCTGCTGTCAAAAAGAGCTATCCAGCCAGTCCCAGCAGACCAGCAAGGATCCGGAATCTACTCCAAATTCTTTTTGGTACCAAAAAAGACAGGGGACTAGAGACCAATACTGGATCTCAGCAAGCTAAACAAGTATGTGAAGAAAACAAAATTCTGGATGGTCATGCTACAGTCCATTCTACCCTTCTTGGGTCAGGACAACTGAATGTGCTCAATAGACCTTCAGGATGCGTACTACCTTATCAAAATGCACAGACGCTCCAGGAGGTTTCTCCGCTTCAGGGTGGGAGCCAGTCACTACCAGTTCAGAGCCCTGCCCTTTGGTCTCACTACAGCCCTTCAAGTGTTCACCAAATGTATGGCAGTGGTCGCAGTTCACCTGAGACGTCAAGGATTCCAGGTGTTTCCATATTTAGACTGGCTCCTTACCGCCACCACCAGGCGTCAACTTCTATCCAGAGACTTCACCATTCAAACTTGCCAAGCTCTAGGCATTTCAGTAAATTTCTAAAAATCTGCCTTGTCAGTCTATTACATTTATAGGCGCCACCTTAGACACAGTTCATCTTTCTGCCAGACTGACAGAGCAAAGAGCATCTGATATCCGCAAACACGTTTACCTTCTGCTTCAATGCAACAAGATCAAAGCCAGGGTAGTCTTGAAGGTATTAGGACTCATGGCGGCTACCATTACACTTCTTCCCCTAGCTCGTTTTCACATGCGGATCCTCCAGTGGATGCTTTTTTCTCAGTGGTCCTTCCAGCAGCTCCCAATGTGTCTCATCATTCTGCTAACCCAATCATGCAAGAATCACCTGTCTTGGTGGATGACATCACCTCAAGTTCTTCAGGGAAAGGGTCTTCATCCCCCCCCCCCAATCGCCACGGTGACAACGGACACCTCCCTGATCGGGGGGGGGGGGGCATTATCAGGGCAGGACAGTCCAGGGCACATGGCAATCTTTCGAGTGCCACTTCCACATAAATGTCTTAGAGATGAGAGCCGTGCTTTTAGCGTTGCAAGCCCTTCAGGACTCTCTTCCCACAGGGAATATTGCAATTCAGATGGACAACATGTCAGTAGTGTGGTACATCAAACAGGGTGGAACCAAGTCCTATCCCTTATGTCGAGAGGCACTCAGACTTTGGCTGTGGGCGATCTCTTCTCAGCGGTTTTTGATAGCAACGCACATTCCCGGGAAGTCCAACGTGATTGTGGACAAGTTGAGCAGGGCTATTCTCATGCCTCACGAGTGGTCTCTAAAAAAAAAAATCAGTGCTGGAAGAAGTCTTTCAAAGATGGGGCCGACCTTGCTGCGATCTTTTTGCTACTCCCCAAAACAGCAAGTGTCACGATTTCTTCACCCTCTACCAGGCCAACCCACCAGAGACGCTCTAGTCCACGATTGGCCCCGGGGACTTCTGTATGCCCCCCCCCCCCTTTTCCACTGATCTCTCAATTAATTCAGAAAGCTATCTCCTTGAGAGTCACTATGATCCTCATTGCCCCTTACTGGCCTCGACAGATATAGTTTCCATTCCTGCATCATTACCTTATGGAGCAGCCTTGGCATCTGGACCCAGTGCCAGATCTTTTGACCCACCAGTCGGGCCAGCTGCACCACTCCCTCCAATCTCTCAACCTCACAGCGTGGTTTCTCCGATTCCTACCCTAGCCAGGCTTCCTTTAATTTCTCATTCGGTCCGTAACATCTTGATAGCCTCTCACAAGTCTTCTACCAGAAGGATTTACAATAGTAAGTGGAAACGTTTTTCCTTCTGGGCAGCTTCAAAAAATATAGACCCCTTCACCGCACCTATCCAGTCTATCCTAGACTTCCTGGCAGAGCTCTTTCATTTAGGCTCTTCATCTACCATTAGAGTTCAACTAGCTGCTATATCTAGCTTTCATGTAGGTGTCTCGGACTCCAGTATCATGTCCCATAAACTTTGCAAAGCCTTTCTGAGGTGTCTTTTTGCTCAAGCCCCCAATCAAAGATCCCCCACCTCAGTGGGACTTGAATTTGGTCCTAGCGTCCTTGATTCTTCCCCCCTTCGAACCTGCGGCTTCATTCCCTCTTAAGTTGCTCTCATGGAAAACACTTTTTCTAGTAGCCATAACATCAGCTAGAAGGGTATCTGAACTTCATGCTGTTTGCAGTCCTCCTTACTTAGTTTTCCATAAAGACAGGGTGTTCCTCAGGATGAATCCTTCCTTCTTGCTTAAGGTTTCCTCTGAGGCAAATCTAAACCAGACTATCGATCTCCCTGTCTTTTTCCCTGATTATTCCAACAGGTCGGAACAAAAGTTACATTTTCTAGATGTTCATCGCCTACTTCGATATTATTTAGACAGGACTAAACAGTTCAGGAAATCTGACCAGCTCTTCCTGTCTTATGCGGAAGGGAAAATGGGCCTTCCAGTTTCTAAAGTGTCCCTTTCAAGATGGCTTACCTCTATAATTACCTTCATCTATGAAATCAGACATCAAAAACTGCCTTCAAGACCTAGAGCTCTTTCAACCAGGGCATTAGCTGCATCTGTAGCTTTTCAGGACAGGCTACCAATAGATTCCATTTGTGCAGCAGCCACGTGGGCTTCACCTCATACCTTTATCTCGCATTACAAATTGGATAAGGCCTCCAGAAACCGTGCCAACTTTGGTTCCACTGTTCTCAAGAGTCTGTTCCGATAAGCCACCCGGGTAAGGTGCTAGGGACGCGGTCCCATCCAGCAAGAATGAAGGCGAGATTGACAACTTAACATTGAGAAGTTATGTACCTACCATAACATTCCATGTTAGTTGTCTTCTCGCCTTCTTTCTTGCGTCCCACCCTCCTTCCCCCCCAGCCTGTACAGACAGATAGGAATTTTTGGGATCTTCCATTGGGACTTCCTTCCCACATGTTCTACCACCTCTGTTCTCCCTTTGTTTGTGGTAGCGTAAGTACAGGTTTATATAGAGGTGGGTTCTTTTTCTCTCTTCTCCATACTATGGAGACTAGAACTGCTTGGTTAGCTATCAAACAAGATCTTTGTAGTTACCGCCTAGTATTGTGGGTTATAGGGGAGCCTCGAGCCGGTGGAATTAGCTCTCGAGCTTTAGTATTGGCCGAGTCGGAGCCGAGGATCGGCTCCGAACCCATCCAGCAAGAAAGAAGGCGAGAAGAAGACAACTCGCATGGAACGTTATGGTAGGTACATAACTTCTCATTTATGCCCATGGTTGGGTCCAGTCTGGCTTTAAACCAATCCATCCATGTACCAAGCTCTTTTCCTAATCCTCAGAATAAAGGGGGAAGGATCCTGCACTCCTTGGATGTGCACAGACAACTTAGGATGTTCTTTGTGTTTCACTGTTGCAGTCATTACATTTGGGTAATCTGCTGGCAGGTTGCCCTCAGTCGGCCTGAATTCCAAAGTCTTGAGTCCTGCGTAGGTTGCTGTCTCCTCTTCCATGACGTCAGGTCATCAGGGGTATAAAACATGCAGCCGACGCCATTTTCTTTAGTCTTTCTTGCCGCGCAGTGGCTGAAGCAGAAGCAGTTCGCAATTGCCGGTCGGCCGACTCCTGAAATTTTCATATTAGAGTTTCAGAACCGAAGTCTTCAATAAAAGCTAAGTACCCCGTTGGGGAAAGTTTTTCTTGCTCCTTACTGATATCAGTAAAAGTTAACAATTGTATTACTTGTGGGAAGCAAATACCTCGTAAGGATTCTCATTTGTACTGTATTCCTTGCTTAGGCCCAGATCATAACGTGCCTTGCTGTCTGTTTTGTGCTAGATTTAACGAGCGCACTATTAAGCGTTGGTATATTTTTGCTTCAAAATATTTTGCATCCAGATTTAATTACCCTGAAATGTCGTCGGATAGCAGTCAGACTACTGGAGCACACAAAAAACGCAGAGAGACAGACCGTCGAGTTCCAAAACCAATGACAAAACTTCTCCTAAGCCAGTCGCTGGTACTCAGTGAGGCCCTTCCGCAGCCCCTGATACCCGCTACTTTTGAGTCGCAGGCCTCTACCGAGACCCATGCAGAGTCCGGTATGCCGCGAGATTGAACCCGCGGATGTCTCTCCCTCGGATGGGTCTGGAGCACCGGCTTCTGAGGGTGTTTTCAGGCCTCAACATTTTTATATAAATCCGATGCCAACTTCAAAAACAAAATCCACTTCTAAGTCCAAAAAAACAATGCATGAGCCACGTGCGCAGGCCCCTATGCCTAAAAAAAAAAGATGATCAAAATGGCTGAGGACTTAATTACCTTGATCAGGGGTTCCCAACCCCCCCCCCCCTTGCTAAGAGGCCTAGGTAAGACACTGATTATGAATCTTTAGATCAGGTTTCTGTTTCTTCTGGTGGTTCTTCTGATCAGGAATTTTCTATACCACCCTATGAGGATTCTGATGCAGAAGAATCCATTCCATCTGTAGCTCCTCCTGAGGATTATTCTTTTGGAGAATCCTTGCATACTTTAAGGGAAAGTTTTCATTGGCAACTCAGGATTTCTCTGAATCAAGAGTCTTAAGGATTTCCTTCTTACTCAGCATAGGCCTTTGGCTATACCTCCTGTATTAGACATTGCTGATGTGTTTTCGGTATCAAGCATGACTCCTGATTCCCTTCCTCCGGCTCCTAGTAAGCCTGTCCGATATTACAGGGTTCCTGACTCCCAAAAATTACTATTTAAAAATCCTGCTCCTGATCCTGAAACTATCTCCCAAAGGTGTAAAGGCCTTTACAGCTAAAGATCCTACCCCCTCCGATAGAGATTCCAGGGTGCTGGATAGATGGGGAAAGTTTATACGTCTGCAACCTTGGCAATTAGAGCCTTTAACTGCCAGTTTCATGTGCTTAAATATCAACAGCATGTTATGGGCCTATTGAAACAGGAAATGATTATTTCTGATTGTGTGGAAAATAAAGAATTACAGGAATTACTGCATGCAGCAGAACAGGTTGGAAAGCATACTTTGCAATGTGGTTTTGATTCCTTGGAGGCCTCTTGCAGGGCCACAGTTACTGGATCTCTGATTAGAAGGCATGCCTGGCTCAAGGAGCAAAATCTGCCTGATCATGTTAAAGCTAAATTGTTTGATGCCCCTTTACAGCATGATATTCTGGTAATAAGGCAGAAGAGGTTTTAAAGAAAATGGAAGACAAAGCTAAATCTATGCAAACTGTAAAAGATTTCTTACAAGTGCAGCCACCCAGATTCAGTAGGCAATGGCCTGCTAAAAACTACAGAGCCTCTCAAGGCAAATTCAGGAGCTCAAAAGGCTCTAGATACCAATCACAGGGTTCTTTCATGTCAAAGCAATGGGGTGCTTCTACCTCCAAATCTGGAGGAAACAAAGCACAACCCTACAATAAGCAATCTCAGTGACTACCCTCTACCATCACCAAGCACTTATCTTTTGGCATCCCCCTTGGGGGGAAAATTAGCACTTAATGCTCAAAATTGGCAGTATTAAACAGTTTCCCAGGGGTACAGATTTCAATTCCAAATGGTTGGCCAGATCCCTCAAAATCAATGGGCAGAGGCTCAAACAATTTACATCCTTCATGGATATGGGGGCTATTTAACCAGTACCAGAACAGGAAAAAAGGACAAGGTTTTTATTCAAGACCGTTCCTGGTACCCAGAAAAGTCTATGCCTGGCGTCCAATACTGGACTTATCGATTTTGAACATGTTCTTGGACATTCCAAAATTCAAAATGCTGACTTTACAACAGCTACTGCCCATGCTGGGCAAGAACGCTTGGTTAGTGACTCTAGACTTAAGGGCATACCTGCATATCCCAATAAGGGAATTGTGCAGAAGATGTCTCCACTTCAAGGCAGGTTTTATGCATTACCAATTCTCTGCTCTGCCCTTTGGCTTATCTAATGCGCCCAGGGTCTTTACAAAGTGCCTGGCACCAGTAATTGCATTTTGCAGACAGAAGCATACAAATCTATCCATACTTGGACAACTGTTTCATTCAAGCAGAAAACAAAGACATTCATCTTCAACATCTGGTATTTGTAAAAAGGCTTCAAACATGCTTAGGGTTCACAAAGAAAAGAAATCACAACTGTTACCCTCTCAAAATTACATTCCTGGGTGCGTGCTTGAATACAACTGCCCAGATGGCTTACCTTGCACCAGACAAAGGCAACTGACTATATACTTCAAATACATGGCAACAAAACCCCAGTTATCTACAAGACAAATTCTGCAAGCTTTTGGGTTCATGGCATCCTGCATTGTATAATTCCATATGCAAGACTGCATATGAGGAAACTTCGGTGGTATCTGAAAAGTTTATGGAGTCAACATTGTCAGTCTGGAAACAGACTCCTCTCATTCCCTGTCTACAACAGGAGTTTCTATGGTTGGCAAAGGCATGTCACCAAAACTTGGGACTGACTTTCACTTTACCCCTGCTGGCCAAACCTTAACAGCAGATGCATCAGAATGTTCATCGTGCATACAGCTGCAGTCATAACAGATGGGTTTTCCTGCCGTCAGGCGGGTCCTCGGTCGGCCGAATTCCAAAGTTTAGGTCCGGCGTCGGTTGTCGTCGCTTCTTCCCGGACATCAGTGCGACAGGTATAAAAGAACCAGCCAACGCCATTTTCCCCAGTCTTTCTTGCCGCGCAGTGCCCGAAGCAGAAGCAGTTCGCAAGTGCCGGTCGGCCAGCTCCTGAGATTACGAATATCTGCAACCGAAGTCTTCTTGAAAGCCAAGTACCCCGTTGGGGAAACTTTTCTTGCCTCAGACCGATGTCAGACAAAGTTAATAATTGTATTTCATGCGGGGAAGCAAATACCGCATAAGGATTTTCATTCCCTCTGCATTCCTTGCTTAGGCCCAGACCACGAAGTCTCCGCCTGCCGTTTTTGTGCTACATTCAACAAACACACCATTAAACGTCGGGCGGAGTTCGCCCAGCACTTTTTTGGCAAAAATTTTAACTACATAATGTCGTCTGATACTCCGACTCCAGTTTTGACTAAAAGACGCAAAGATAAGGACCGACACACGAGGTCCGCGGCCTCTACCGACACCACACCAAAGCAGATTACAGGTGGTCCGGTTCTCAGCGAAGCGCCTACACAGCCCCTTACTACCGACGACCCTTCATTAGCGGTGTCTTCTGTACCCGAGGTCGCAGGCTCTTCGGCCCACACCCTGTCTACAGATACCGAAGCCACTCTTGGCGGTGAAACTCAGTTTAGACAGGTCTGCCTCCTCTCAAGGTGTCTTCAGGCCTTCCTCTTCTTTTTCCATCAAGGCTTTCACGAAGTCTAAGACAGCCTTGCATTGTAAAAAACCCCACAGGGCCCTACTGTAGGCCCCATGCCTAAAAAGCAGATGCTCAAAATGGCTGAAGACTTAATTTCTCTTATCAGGGGTTCTCAACCCCCCCCCCCCCCCGGAAAAAAGGCCCAGAGTGGAGGAAGAATCCTTCTCCTCGGACCAGGCTTCCGTTATTTCAGAACATTCTGATGACCAAGAACATTCATACTCCCCTTTTGAAGATTCTTATGCAGAGGAGTCCATTCCCTCCGTCGCGCCCCCCCCCCCCCCCCCCCTGAGGATTATTCTTTTGGGGAAACCTTGCATACCTTGAGGGAACACTTCCACTGGGAAGGTGAAGAGTACTCAGACTGCAAGAAAAGGCTTAGGGATTTTCTCTTGCTCCTTCAGCACAGGCCTCTGGCTATACCCCCTGTCTTGGATATTCTTGATGATGTGTATTAGGAGTCCTGCCTTAACCCAGACTCTTTACCTCCAGCCCCAGTCAAGCCTGACAGGCATTACCGGGTTCCTGACTCACACCAATTCCTATACAAAAGCCATGCGGCTGACTCAGAAACTATCTCACAGGTCCCCAAGGGAATTAAGGCCTCCACTGCTAAAAATCCTTTACCTTCAGAGGTATTCCAGAGCTTTAGAAAGGTTGGGGAAAAAGGTATACACCTCTGCCACCTTTTCCATGAGGGCTTTAAACTGCCAGTTCCATATGTTAAAGTACCAACAGTTTCTGTTATCACAGTTGAGAAGCATAATGTCACAACCTGAACAACCAGATTTAAAGGGGTTGCAGGATTGGATACGTAGGTAAACATACCTTGCAATGTGGTTTTGATGCTTTAGAGGCCTCGTGTAGAGCTGCTGTTACAGAATCAGTCATATGTAGACATGCTTGGCTCAAAGAGCAAACCTTACCAGATCATGTCAAAGCAAAATTACTGGATGCACCCCTGCAAAAAGATGTATTGTTTGGTGTTAAAGCTGAGGAGGTATTAAAGAAAATGGAGGAAAAGGCAAAATCAATGCAAACAGTGAAAGATTTCCTACAAGTACAACCTCCACGTTTCAGTAGAAATTGGCCTTCAAAAAATTGGTCCTTTCCAGCCACGGACAGACCCCAAAGAGGTAGATACAGGTGCCCGAGGGGTAGAGGGCAATCTCAAGGATCGTTTAGAGGCAGACAATGGCAAGCACCTACCCAAAGAGGTAGTGAGGACGGTTCACAGCCATTCAGAAAGCAGAACCAATGACTTCCCCTTTGCATGCCAAGCAAGGCTCAAATGGCAGCACCATTAGGCAGAAAACTGGCATTTTTGAAAAATTGGCATATTGTCACAAAAGACAAATGGTTCCTGGACATTATAGACAGAGGCTACAGATTCCACTTTCATACCCTTCCAAAAATGGAATAAAAACCTTGACCCTGTTCTTGCGCAGGTACCTCTTGAATAGCTTTCATGTCCATGAGATCTGAAATTTGCTTTTGTGCCTCTGTTAGGACTCTAACCTATCCTCCACCCTTTTCCTCAGCTTTGGGAATCCTTCCACAGGTGATGACTGCAACAGTGAAACCCAAAGAACATAGTACAGTTGTGTACACTTACCGTAAATGTAGATGTTCAAGTGTATTCACTGTTGCAGTCCTGATTTCTTCCCTCTATCCCCCATATAGCATCTTCCACTAGGAGGACATAAGCTACCCACGGTGGCTTTTTGCCACCAGGGCTACTTTCCTGTATTTCCTTGTGCTTCTGACTGGTTAGGGTAAGAAAAACTGATGTAATGACGTCGGCTGCCTTCCTTTATAGCACTTGATTACCTGATGTCAGACTACAGGCGATGATAGCTGACGCAGAAAAACATCGACTCCGGTATTTTGGCCGGACGAGGACAACCACAGCTGGGATAACTCACAGGTGATTACTGCAACAGTGAATACACTCCAACATCTACGTTTATGGTAAGTGTACTTTCTCAGGAGCATCTTTTATAAGATGTCATGTTGCAGATGTGGTGATCCATGATTTTAGTGGTATGTTGCATATATCCTGCGTACCTGTGGTAGTTGTCATGTAAGTAAAGTTATGCAAGTATGCATTATTTGGCAGTTTTCAAAGTGTACACGGTATTATGTGAAACATTTTTGAGTGTGTGAATTTGGTTTACAGCTTATGAAAACTTGAGCAGTAATACAATGCTTTCTCTTTTATAGTTTTTGTTGCCACATTATGCATTAAATGGCAGCTGGTGTATGCATTGGATATGTACTGGAAGTTTGTGACTAGGTCATGCTGGCAGGGTGTTACTCAGTGCTGCTTTAATTTGCACACTGATGCAGTAACACTTTGTATCACATCAGGAAGTCTTTTTACTTTACAAAGGTGTTTCTCGCACACACTGAAGCAGATGCCATAGTGACCAGATTCAGCATGGCGGATGATGTCCACATTCTGTGCAGCAAATTTCCACAGCTACAAACAGGGCCAGTACTGCAGATTTGTTTGGGAGGTGATGTTTACATGGTGACTGAAGAGAGGATATTAATGCAATTTACTGATGGAGGTTATTGACCAGTTGCTTGGTAGTCTTGATAGCACTGTACCATGTTGAACACAACTGTAAATTGATGTCTCTGGGTGGATTTTGAAGCAAGTGTTTCTTGCTGCACTGTAAGTATGTGATGTTTACAGAAGACTGATACAGGTGTGCAACATGTAATTCATTGAACTTTGTTTCAGTCAGTCTGTGGTATACTGCTAATTGTGGTATATTGTGCAATGTCAGTAACAGTGTCCCATACCTTCCCTTAACAGTGCCATCACACCTCAAAGCACCGGCTGATGGTGGGGGTGGACCATCTGATTCAGGGGATTCCTCCCCTGAGGACACAAGTGGACCATCTGGAGTGCATCGAGCAGCTGGAGGTAGGAAGGGGCAATGTTTTGGGTCATCTGATAGGAATGATGACCCCCACCCCCCTCTTGAGTATTACCACTTTCCACTGAGGACAGCATGAATTACCTCCACTATCATTGTATGTGGACAGTGGTACAGACATCACGCACAAGTTGGCATGTTACATGTGCAGCATGGCACATTCTCATCACCTGGCACAGAGGAACCAGATAAGACTGCTGGGCCAATGCACATTACCATACTGTCAGCTGTTGATGACTATTAAAGGTGAGCTTGCATTTTCTTGCAGTAGTTGCTGCAGGCACTGCAGGTGTGATTGCAGCTTGACTCACCAGTATGCCTTGGAAGGTGGTGTCATAAAATATAACTGGAGCATTAGAGAGAAGACCAGAATGTTTAGAATGCTTCGCATCCTTGGTAGCTTGTTAATGGAAGTTTGCTCATTGATATGCAGCTCCTGTGCAAGTCGGTACTATCCAGGATGGTGCCGACTTTGTGGGTGCATGCAGCTGATTAGTCACTACTTTGAAAAACACGGTATTGTGACAGTTTTGTCTGTTTTCCAGATTATGTACCTCCACCTTAGGTGAGTGGGGGAACAAGTTCCTGTATTGCAGCAGTGGGTTGGGTGTCTAATGACTGATTTACTGTGGTGTGACCAGACTGATTCTGTACTGGCTCTTTTCCTGAGCAAGTGGGAGGCAGCAAATTGCATACCTTTAGTTGGCATAACTTGGTATTTGCGGTATACGTCCATGTATAGCCGTATCAGCATTTTAATAGTTATGTCTGTGTTTATGCAATAAAAGGTAACACATGTTTGTCTAGATGTGGGTTAACTAGCCCTAGGTTTGTGTACTTTGGCCCTGGCACATCTCCATCACTGGGACCTCTGTGCTTAGTGGGTGCATGTTTGCAGTTTTGCCACTGCTGGATGTAGTGCACAGCCATTGTGGTGCAGAAACGGTGCACTGAGGCTGCAAGCATCCACATGCTTGATCTCTCACTATTGAATACAGCTGAGACAGTATGCATCACTTAACTCACCAGCATTGCCCATACTGGGTCATGTCCCTTCTGTGCTGTAGTCTGCCTGCTTCTTGTGGTATCACAACTTCATGTCATGCAGCTGTGCTGTAGTCATGCATGTTAATAACATGCGCATTTTCATGTGTGTGTGTGATGCAGCATCACTGCATGGGAATATTGATCTGAGGTTGGCTGCATGGCCATATACCATACTGTTCGCTTTTATCTGTGCATGCCCAGTACAGTCATGTTTGTGCTGTTGCATGTGCCTGCTGCATGTTTGATGTAGGCATTGGGTGTTTGTGTTGTGTATATGAGGTATGGTGAATTAAATGTAATTGAATGCAGCTAGTGTGTTACAAGTGTGGGCAGCTATTTTTCATACACATTGTGTATAGTACGTAACACTCCTGATGGATCTCCAGTTTGGTAAGCAGCGTCTCCCTCAGTTTTGTGGCAGTTAGTGATAGTGATGGTAGTGCTACATAGCACATTACCAAGCCAGGAAGATGTTGAACCTTCCATAAGCTCTAGTGGAATTACATGTTTGGCTGTTAAAAATGGGCTTTGTCCTAATATACCCATTATGTTTGCATATTGCATACTTGCTAAACTACCTGTGGGTCACTGGAATGATGTGAGCATGTAATGTTGGATAGAGGTAAGATGTTATATCCTGACTGCAATATGTTTTATATATATAGCTATATATAGAGATATATATATATATAGATATAGATAGATATATATAGATATAGATGGAGAGATAGAAATATAGATATATATAGATATATATATAGATATATATAGATATATATATAGATATATATATATAGATATATATATATATATATATATATATATAGATATATATATAGATAGATATATAGATAGATATATAGATATATATATATATATATATATATATATAGATTATATATATAGATATATATATAGATATATATATATATATATATATATATATATATAGATATATATATAGATATATATATAGATATATATATATATAGATATATATAGATATATATATATATAGATATATATATATATAGATATATATATATATATATAGATATAGATATATATATATAGATATATATATATTTTTTTTTGCTTAATTTTTACAAGAGTTCAGTGCTTTTAAAGCTGGACACATGAAGTACCCATCTTGCAGAGTTTACCATTTGCACTTTTTTTGCTTTAGTCTGCTGTCTCCAGTAGCAGTGTATTGTAATTCTTTGCTGTAAATGAAATGCAAGTGTGGCATATGCCACAGTCATTGTGTTTAGTATATGTATGACATACCTGTGTAGTACTGAGACTGTCCTTGATTGTGCCATCTGATGCTGTTCTTTGAGTCCTTGCTTGTGCCCATGTTTCTGTACATAACACTCCCTGTTACAATAGCACATGGCAACTTGCCAGCTGAACATTGATAATTCTTTTGGCATTTCCTAACCTTCTTAGATATGTCAGTTTGGTAAAGTCTGTCCTTGAGTTATCTGCGGGAATCTTGCCTTTTTACATTTAACAAGACTTGCTGCCCTTAAACAAGTTGTGCGTACTGCAAGAATGATGACATGTTTGGCTTTTCAAGTCACTTAAGCAAGTCTCTTAAGGAAGCAAGGAAAGTAACCTCAGTTTACCGTCTGCGACAATGACTTGCTTAAAAGTCTGCAATTTTACTCTTAATGGCAAATTTCCATCTTAATACCACATTTTAAATATTTTGTTGCTACTTTGCACAGTATTGTCACCCATCGCCCTATCCAGGCATTTCCTTTTGAAAATCTTAAGCTCATATTTGCTTAACTTGTTTGTACCAGTTACATTTCTTGCCCATGATCATAGAAAAAAATGTATTGGTATGATAAGACAGTAAAGATGAAGCATAATCCTCTTCCCATTTCTTTCCAAGGTGCTTGACACTTTGCCCATGTTTTTTGTGCTTCTTTCCTGAAGTTTTTCCTTCTAGCAAACCAAGCATTGTGATTTAATAGGTGCTTTCGTCCAGCATCCACTGGGTGGTCAACAGGCAGTCATGTCTCATATATAAATCTAATGCTGTGAACACTTCCTCCTTTTACTGCTCCGTGTCTGTAGTTTATATTACTTTTACAAAGAATTTTTCAATCTCTTTTCAGTGTGTGTTCAGTCCATTTTGTGACTTCCATAATCTTGACTAGTTTCAGTAAATGAATACGTTTAAATTTTGCATTATTAGACCATCCATGCATTGGTTATGACAACACTCCACCATATTCCCTTTTCTAGGATGTCACACACCTGCCTTTGTCAACAATTTGTCTGCCCATCAGAAACCCAACAGGCCAATCTGGTGCAGTCTGTGTTAGTGAAGATTTTTTCAAAGACTGTTAGAATAAAATGCAGCTTGTCTTTCAATGTAGCACAGCCAACTTCCAGACATTCCCTTTGAGTTAACTGGTTAATCTTTACTTCCATATTTTCACTTAAACAGTTTTTTTTTTCCTTATCAAGACCAGCAAGTCCTAGTCATTTATGCTTTTATTGTAACTATTCATCTGAAAAGACATGCATTAAAATTGTGTACTTATTTCTGACTACACCTTTGTCCTCTGCTTAACAGTACCTGGATAATCAAATGCATCCATTTCACATCATAAGCAGCATCCTGTATAACAACATGCATCGCCCTCTGTAAATATTCTTTCACTTTCCTAACATAACATGATTAACTTGTTTCTCTTTAAAGCTTTCTGTTTTAAATATTTTCTATATAAGAATGTTCATGATGTAGTGGAATTCCACAATTGAGTCACAAGCAGAGGCCGTCCCAAATCCCACTCTTATCCCCACTAATCAGATACACAAATGTCAGTGGATGTTGTTGTACATAACTTTATATTAACTTTATATTACCTTTACAGTGCAGATAGTGTTTAAATTCTAACTTTGCAATAATTATTCTGTCACGTGCAGAGTTATAAAATGTCATTATGAACTAGATTTCGTAATGTGTATTTTTACAGTCAGTAATGGTGTGTCATTAGGCAAGCTGGCAGTCGTAAAACTGCTTTTAAGAACTGTTTGCAAGATGTGCGAATTCTTAATGTGCACACAGGTGTTATACAATAATTCAGGTTTTATTCAAAAGCTGCAGCAATTCACCTTTTTTAACATAGCTGCATCTTAGTGCAGTGATTAAGTAAAACTCAAGTTGGACCTGTATTCACCGCATTCATTTTCATAATATTCATGGTTCTGTTCCAGGTTAAACTAATTATAGTTCACCTTTTGTCTTTTCATCAGACATTCACAGGAGTTCCTCCATAAAAGTACATGATGAATCCCTAACAATGTTTAGACTTTCAAAGCACTTCAGGTATTCTGAAAAAAAATTGAGTTGTTAGAAAAAATATTCTGTAAATGTTTGGGGCTCTCTCTAAAGTAAAATACACTTCAGTTCCAGTGACTCTAATGGGCAGCCTGCAAACACTTACTCTTGATTCCTTTCTGACAGGCCATAGCTTGTACTTATTACAGCCTTGGGCAACCCTACATCTTTCCAGCTGTTGGCAAATGCATTTGTACCTTTTTGTGTCATGTTCCTATAATTTTATCAATCTCTGTCCGTGTTACCCTGCTGCAGTCATCACACTTGGGTTATCCTGCCGTCAGGCGGTCCCGCAGTCGGCCTGAGTTCCTAAGTCTTGGTCCGGCGTCGGTTGCTGTTGCTTCTTCCCTGACGTCAATGCGCCGGGGGTATGAGGCATCTGACGCCATTTTCTTCAGTCTTTCTTGCCACGCGGTGCCTGAAGCAGAAGCAGTTCTCAAGTGCCGGTCGGCCGACACCTGAGATTTTCAAATCGAATTTCAGTCCGAAGTCTTCAATAAAGCTAAGTACCCCGTTGAACCTTTTCTTGCCTCAATCCGATGTCAGAAAAAGTTAACAATTGCATTTCTTGTGTGGACGCAAATACCTCATAAGGACTTCCATTCTTATTGTATTCCTTGCCTAGGCCCAGACCATGACATCACAGGTTGTCAGTTTTGTGCTAGGTTTAATAAACAAACTATCAAACGCCGTTTTGACTTCGCACGACATTACTTTGGTAGGAAATTTAATTATATCATGCCGTCGGAGCAGCCAACGACCGGCATGCATAAAAAAAGCAAGGATAAGGACGGGCAGCCTAGGAACAAGTCAGATTTCAAGGCCTCTGCTGGGCCTGTCGCCGGTTCTCCGGATTTCAGTGAGGTGCCTGCGCAGCACCTGACGACCGCAGAATTGGAACCCCAGACAGCTGCGGATTCTCAAGCGGAGTGTACTAGGCCATTGCAGCCATCTTCATTAGGCCCTTCCGACACCGGAGCAGAAGGAGATCCCGGTGCAGTAGAAATACCTTCGGTTACTGAAGTTGTCTTCAGACCGACTACACTCGCCATTAAATCTTATGCTAAGCTTAAAACTCCATTAAAACCAAAAAAGACTGTACATCAGTCTACAGTTCAAGGCCCCATGCCTAAGAAACAGATACTTAAGATGGCTGAAGATTTGATTACCCTAATCAGGGGTTCCCATCCCCCTCTAGATAAAAGACCAAGACAAGAGGAGGATTATGCTTCCTCTGACCAGGTTTCAATTTCCTCAGATTCTTCAGAGGAACACGGTTTCACTTTTCCCCTTTATGAAGACTCTGACGCTGAAGACTCTTATTCCCTCAGCATCTCCCCCTGAAGACTACTCCTTTGGGGAAACTTTACATACCATGAGGTGACATTTCCACTGGGAAGGCCAGGACTACTCTGATTCTAAGAAAAGGCTCTGAGAGTTCCTTTTACTACCCCAGCACAGACCACTTGCTATCCCTCCAGTTTTAGACATTGTGGATGATGTTTACTTAAGAGTCTAGTCTAAATCCAGACTCTCTACCTCCTGCTCCAGCCAAACCAGACAGATAGAGTACCTGACTCTCTCAAATTCCTTTATAAAAGCCCTGTGGCTGACCCAGAAACAATTTCCCAGGGTCCCAAAGGGGCGAAAGCTTCTATGGCTAAAAATCCTGTGCCCTCAGAGATCCCAGAGCCCTAGATAGATGGGGAAAGAAGATATACACCTCAGCTACTCTGGCTGAGAGTGTTAAATTGTCAGTTTCGCATGCTGAAATATCAGCAATTCCTAATGTCTCAATTAAAACAAAAAATGAGCACACTTTCTGAACAGTCTGAATTCAAGGAAATGCAGGATCTGTTGCATGCAGCTCAACAGGTGGGCAAACCTACTTTACAATGTGGATTTGATTCATTGGAAGCTTCCTGTAGAGCAGCTGTTACTGAGTCTGTTATACATAGACATGCTTGGTTAAACAAACCCTTACCTGATCATGTTAAAGCAAAATTATTGGATGCACCTTTACAGCAGGATGTATTATTCGGTGTCAAAGCAGAAGAGGTTTTAAAGAAAATGGAGGATAAGGCTAAGTCTATGCAGACGGTCAAGGATTTTTTTACAGGTACAACCCCCTCATTTCAGCAGAAATTGGCCAACAAAAAACTGGTCTTTTCCAGCTTCCAACAGATCATAGAGGGGCAAATACAGACGCCCAAGGGGCAGAGGTCAGTCACAAGGCCCTTACAAACCTCACCAATGGGGTACTGCTACCCAGAAAGGAGGAGAAGACAGGCCCCAAGCTAGAAGAAGACAAATAAAATGACTCAATCCTCAAACTACCAAGCAAATCTCTCTTGGCAGCTCCCTTGGGAGGAAAATTAGCACTTTTTGCAGACAACTGGCACATCATCACAAAAGACAAATGGGTCCTAAACATTGTTTCACAAGGATACAGATTCCACTTTCATACCTTGCCAAGGATAAAAGGAATGCCAAACCTGCCACAAAATCAATGGGCAGAGGCACAAAAACAAATTACAGCTCTCATGGACATGAGAGCCATTAAACAGGTACCTACACAGGAGCAAGGACAAGGATTTTACTCAAGACTCTTTCTAGTCCCAAGAAAAGATAAAGCATGGAGACCCATTCTGGATCTTTCAGTTCTGAACACCTATCTAAAAGTACCAAAATTCAAGATGCTAACACTACAACAGCTTCTTCCCATGCTGGGTAAGAATGCTTGGCTAGTAACGTTGGACCTCAGGGAGGCATACCTGCATGTCCCTATCAGACAAAATTGCAGAAGATACCTCCGCTTCATTGCAGGTTCAACCCATTATCAATTCTCTGCACTGCCCTTTGGCTTATCTACTGCGCCCAGGGTCTTCACAAAATGCCTGGCACCAGTAATTGCATACTGCAGACAGAGGAATTCAAATATACCCATACCTGGACGACTGCCTCATCCAAGCCGAAAGCAAGGACATTCTTTTAAAGCATCTGGCATTTGTCAAACACCTTCTAAGTTGCCTAGGGTACACAGTAAATGAAAAGAAATCAAAACTAGTGCCCTCACAAAACATAATATTCCTGGGTGCCAGCTTGAATACAATGGCCCAGATGGCTTTTCTCACGCCAGACAAGCAACAACAGCTGACTCAATACTTCAAAATAATGGCAATAAAGACCCAACTCCTTGCAAGAAAAATTCTGCAGGCCTTGGGATTCATGGCATCTTGCATACTACTGATACCATTTGCAAAACTGCCTATGAGGAAATTACAATGGTACCTGAAAAGCGTATGGACTCAGCACAGCCACAGCTTGGAAACAATGATACCACTCATTCCTTGCCTTCAACAGGAGTTTCTACGGTGGGCACAGGCATGTTCACCTCAACAAAGGGTCAGCCTTTCACCTTACCCACAGCCAGGCAAACTATGATAACAGATGCATCAGACTATGCCTGGGGACCGCACATGGAAAGACAGTGCATTCAGGGCAAATAGACTACAGATCAAAGGCATCTGCATATCAATGAAAAAGAAATGCTAGCAGTACAGAATGCCCTAACAGCTTTCAAGGACCTCTTACACCCAGGACAGCTAATAATAAAGATGGACAATACCACAGTAATGTGGTACATAAACAAGCAAGGGGGCACACATTCCTACCCTCTATGCAGGCAAGTAATGACCTTGTGGAACACAGTACTGTCTTACCAAGTTCAATTACAAGCGCAATTCCTGCCAGGAAAGAACACACATTGGTAGACGACCTAAGCAGAAACATCATGGATCCCCACGAGTGGAAATTAGATCCACAAGTATTTGCAATGATGACTCAAAAATGGGGATGCCCAGACATAGATCTGTTTGCCAACCCCCAAAACTACCAACTTCAAAAATTTTGCGCAAGGACATTCCATCCGCAAGCTTGGAATGTGGACGCCATCATTCAGTTGGGAAACATTAACAGTGTATGCCTTTCCTCCATTGCCTCTTCTAGCAAAGGTACTGCTAAAAGTCAGATTAGAGAGGCCACAAATTATGCTCATTGCACCAGACTGGCCACGCCAGCGCTGATATTCAATTCTAAGGAACATGGCCCACTGCCCACCATGGATTTTACCACATATTCCTCACCTGCTCACCCAGCGAGACGGTCAGATTCTACACAGCCAGCTCAAGACTTTAAACCTGGCTGCATGGCAAATTACCTAAACAACCAGCCAACAACTCTATCCAAAGCTGTTGTGGATGTCATTCTGGAGGCCAGGAGGCCCAGCACCAGGAAAACCTATTCAGACAAATGGAAAAGATTTTGTAGGCTAAAGGCCAAAATCCCCTTGATCCAAACATTCCTCAGATTCTACAATATTTAACTGAGATGTTGCACAAAGGACTTTCCTTTTCATCTATTAAGATCCACACCTCAGCAATTTCAGCTCATTATAACACTGATCCTTTATTTTCACATCCACTCCTAAGACAGTACCTCAGAGGGGCTAAGAACATAAGACCACCCAGGAGAGCACCAACACCTACTTGGGATCTCACCTTTGTTCTGGAAAAGCTTACACTGCCTCCCTTTCAACCAGCTTTTTCAGTTGATTTAAAATTTCTTTCATGGAAAACTGCCCTGCTACTAGCAATAATTTCAGCTAGAAGAGTCTCAGCGCTACAGGCACTAATGGCAGTGGAGCCTTTCCTCATTTTTCATCAAGACAGTCTCTCTACGAACTAACCCTTCCTGTATGCCAAAGGTGGTATCCAGTGTGGCCCTAAACCAAACCATTCATTTGCCCACCTTTTTCGGAAATCCCCAGAACAAAGGAGAAAGACTCCTATAGGTTCATAGGTTCATACTAGGCTATCTGCCCTGGGGCAATTATAAGCCTAGCCCGATTCTGTATGGCTTACGCCACCCCTTGATTTGAGTATACTGTGCCTTTTTTAAGCTTTAGTTTACTGTGCCTCTGTCTAATAGTGACATGGAAGTAATCCCTGGGACAAACCTACGATCCCCCATCCACTTATCGAGATTCTTCTTGAAGAGATTCAGTGAGGTGCTCTGCCTCTCATGAACTGGAATTCTATTCCAGGGCGAAGGGAGCCTCTGGGTTATGAACCTGTCCCTCCAGCAAGTTCTATTTATTTCTGTGCTGAGGTTCAAGTCCCTCGAGCATGTGGCTCTAAGGGATTTAGATTTACTGAGGTGGAGCATGTCCATTAATTCTGGATTTGACATAGCTTTGTATGTCAGGCATAGATCGCCTCGAAGTAGGCAGTATGCAACTGAGTAGAGCTGGAGTTTTTTTAACCGAGCAGCATATGGCATCTGTTTGAGACCCTTGATCCTCTTGGTGAGATAATTTTGGGGTCTTTCTAATTGCTGCAGGTGTCTGGTAAGGTACATCTCAAAAGGGGCATTGTATTCTATGATGGGCCTGATGAGGGATGAATAAAGGGGCACGATTACCTCTCTTGATCTAGATGTGAAACCCTTCGTGATGAGGTGGGCTATATAGAAGGTCTTTCTAACCACTTTGGCAATGTGGTTTTCAAAGGAGAGATTGCTATCAACTTGGGTCCCCGGGTCCCTAATAACTTTCTCTGTACTTAATGGGTTTCCGCCTATGTGGTAATTTGTGGGCACATTGTTTTTGCCAAAGGGTATGACTATACATTTTTTGGCATTTAGCTTTAAACCATGGCGCTGGCACCAGTTATCTGTCTCTGAGACATTTTTGAAGGATGTTTGTGTCAGCTGGAGAGTTAATTATGGCGCCCAGTTTGCAGTTGTCTGCGAACTTGGTGAGCCATAGTCCTCCCACGTTTGCCTGTACCTCGGAAAAGTATATACCGAACAAGAGTGGTTCCAGGACAGAACCCTGTGGGACGCCACTTGTGACCGGTTTCGAGTCTGACATGGCTCCAGCAACTCTCACTCTGTGGGTTCCGTCTTTGAGCCAGTTTGCGACCCATCTTGTGACATAGAGGTTTATATTTAAGCTGGATAGCTTATCTATGATGCCCGAGTGGGGTATTGTGTCAGATGCCTTTGCAAGGTCCAGATAGGCTGTGTGGACTACCTTCCCTTCATCTATGGCTTTGGTGACTGTTTCAAAGAAGTCAACCAGGTTCAAAAGGCAGGATCTACCCTTGACAAAGCCGAACTGGGTAGGATCTAGTGTCTGTAGGTCCCCAGTGTCTTTGTTTATGAGCTCCATGATGATCCTCTCCATAGCCTTGCAGACTAAGCTAGTCAGGCTTATGGGGCGATAGTTTCCAGGGTCTGTAGAGGCTCCACCTTTGTGGAGTGGGACCACTGTTGCTGTACGCCATTCTGTGGGCACATATCCTGTAGTGAGGCTGAGATTGTATAGCTGTTTTATTTGGGGGATTAGTTCCTCTTGTAGTTCATGTAGGACGCAACCTTAATGCCATCTGGTCCCATGAGGAAGCAGTGATGTTCATCGTGCATACAGCTGCAGTCATAACAGATGGGTTCTCCTGCCGTCAGGCGGGTCCTCGGTCAGCCGAATTCCAAAGTCTAGGTCCGGCGTCGGTTGTCGTCACTTTCTTTCCTGACGTCAGTGCGACAGGGGTATAAAAGACACAGCCGACGCCATTTTCTTCAGTCTTTTTTGCCGCGCGGTGCCCGAAGCAGAAGCAGTTCGCAAGTGCCGGTCGGCCAACTCCTGTAATTATGAAAATTTGGAAACCGAAGTCTTCTTTAAAGCTAAGTACCCCGTTGGGGAAACTTTTCTTGCCTCAGACCGATGTCAGACAAAGTTAAAAATTGTATTTCTTGTGGGAAGCAAATACCGCATAAGGATTTCCATTCCCTCTGTATACCTTGTTTAGGCCCAGACCACGACGTCTCGGGCTGTTGCTTTTGTGCTACTTTCAATAAACGCACTATTAAGCGTCGGGCGGAGTTTGCCCAGCACTTTTTTGGTAAAGCTTTTAATTATAAAATGTCATCAGAGACGCTGACTACTGTTTTGTCCAAAAACCGACACGCGAGGTCCGCGGTCTCCACTGACACCACGCCAAAACCGGCTAGACGTGGTCCGGTTCTCAGTGAGGCGCCTACGCAGCCCCTGACTACCGACAGCACTTCTCTGGCGGTGCCTTCTGTAACCGAGACCGCAGGTTCCTCGGCCCATACCCTGACTACAGCTACCGAAGCCACTGTGAGTGTTGAGCCTCTTAATGTGGACAGGTCCACTTCCACCCATGGTGTCTTCAGACCTTCTTCCTTTTCCATAAAGGCCTTTACTAAGTCTAAATCAGCCATGCATCCCAAGAGGCCTGTTGCACAGGGCCCATCTCCAGGCCCCATGCCTAAACAGCAGATGCTCAAAATGGCTGAGGATTTAATTACTCTTATCAGGGGTTCCCAACCCCCTCCTGACAAGAGACCCAGAGTGGAGGAAGATTCTCCCTCTTCTGACCAGGGCTCCATTATTACAGAACATTCTGATGAAGAGGAACACTCATACTCCCCTTTTGAAGATTCTGATGCAGAGCAGTCCATTCCTTCTGTATCCCCCCAGAGGATTTTTCTTTCGGGGAAACCTTGCATACCTTGAGGGAACACTTCCATTGGGAAGGCCAAAGATTTTTCAGATTCCAAGAAAAGGCTTAGGGAATTTTTTTTGCTACCTCAGCACTGACCTCTGGCGATACCTCCGGTCTTGGACATACTTGATGATGTTTACTCGGAGGCTTGCCTTAATCCGGATTCCCTGCCTCCTGCCCCCAGTCAAACCTGATAGGTACTACAGAGTTCCTAACTCACACCAATTTCTTTACAAAAGCCATAATGCTGACCCTGAAACCATTTCTCAAGGCCCCAAGAGAATGAAGGCCTCTACTGCTAAGAATCCATTACCTTCCGAGAGAGAGTCTAGATCCTTAGAAAGGTGGGGAAAAAAGGTATATACCTCGGCCACCCTAGCCATGAGGGCCTTAAATTGTCAGTTCCATATGCCTAAATATCAGCAGCTTCTGTTATCACAATTAAGGAATAAAATGTCACAACCTGAACAACCAGATTTGAAGGAGTTGCAGGATATGGTGCATAGTGCAGAACAAGTGGGTAAACACACCTTACAATGGTGGCTATGATGCTCTAGAGGCCTCAAGTAGAGCTGATGTTACAGGATCAGTTATTCGTAGACATGCCTGGCTTAGGGAACAAACCTTGCCTGCTCATGTTAAAGCTAAACTACTAGATGCTCCTTTACAAAAGGATGTATTGTTTGGTACTAATGCTGAGGAGATACTATGGAAAGTGGAAGAAAAAGCTAAATCTATGCAAACTGTCAAAGCTTTTCTACAGGTACAACCACCACGTTTTAGCAGAAATTGGCCTTCAAAAAACTGGTCCTTTCCAGCCACGGACAAGCCCCAAAGAGGTAGATACAGGCGCACAAGGGGCAGAGGACAATCTCAAGGATCATATAGAGGCAGACAATGGCAATCTCCAGCACCAAGAGGTGGCGAAGACAGTGCACAACAATACAGGAAACAAACCCAATGACTTTCCCCTTTGCATGCCAAGCAAGGCTCAGGTGCCAGCACCCTTGGGAGGAAAGCTGGCATTTTCAAAAAATTGGCATATTGTCACAAGTCAAATGGATCCTGGACATTATAAACAGAGGCTACAGATTTCATTTTCACACTCTTCCAAAAATGAGAGGCATGCCGAACCTGCCACACAAAGGGCAGAGGCTCAAATACAAATTTCAAAGCTCATGGACATGAAAGCCATTCAAGAGGTACCTACTCACGAACAAGGTCACGGTTTTTATTCCAGAGTATTCCTGGTACCAAGGAAGGGAAAAGATTGGAGACCTATTTTGGACCTATCCATCCTAAACACATTTTTACTCATACCAAAATTCAAGATGCACACTTTACAGCAGCTTCTTCCCATGCTGGGCAAGGAGTCTTGGTTGGTAACATTGGACCTCAAGGAGGCATACCTGCATGTCCCAATCAGACAAAGCTGCAGAAGATACCTCAGATTTCTTGCAGGTTCAATCCACTATCAATTCTCTGCATTGCCCTTTGGCTCATCTACTGCACCCAGAGTATTCACGAAATGCCTGGCATCAGTAAATGCCTACTGCAGACTTCAAGGGATACAAATTTACCCTTATTTGGACGATTGCCTGATCCAAGCGGACAGCAAACACATACTTCAGGAACATCTGGCTTATGTAACATGGTTATTGAATTCTCTGGGATACACAGTCAACAAAGAGAAATCCAGGCTAACACCATCTCAGAAAATAATTTTCCTGGGTGCCAACTTGGACACAAACACCCAAATGGCTTATCTTACGCCAGAAAAACAGGGGCAACTAACTCAGTACTTCAAGATGCTATCAAATTGTACCAGGCTAACTGCAAGGAAAATCCTGCAGGCTCTGGGCTTCATGGCATCTTGCATTCTTCTAATCCCATGTGCAAAGTTGCAAATGAGGAAACTTCAATGGTACCTAAAAAACCTATGGTCTCAACTCAGCCACAGTTTGGAAACAATAATACCACTAATTCCATGTTTGCAAAAAGAATTTCTATGGTGGGCCCAAGCATGCCAGACAAACACAGGTCTTCCATTCTGCAAGCCTCAAGTAAATCAAGTCATCACAACAGACGCCTCAGACTACGCCTGGGGGGCACACATGACAGACAGGTGCATCCAGGGCAAGTGGTCACAAAAGGAAAAGCACCTTCACATCAATCGAAAGGAAATGCTAGCAATGATAAATGCAATTACAGTTTTCAAGGACCCTCCTGCATCCAGGACAATTATTGATAAGAACAGACAACACCACAGTAATGTGGTACATAAACAAGGAGGAACACATTCATACCCCCTGTGCAGGCTAGCCATGTCACTTTGGAACATGGCTCTGGAATGGCAAATCGTGCTTCAAGCACAGTACCTGCCAGGTTTGGAAAACACGCTGGCAGACAATCTAAGCAGAAATATGACAGACCCGCACGAATGGAAGTTGCATCCTCAAGTGTTTACAAAGATAATCCAAGCGTGGGGAAGGCCAGACATAGATCTCTTTGCCTCCCACAAGAATCATCAATTGACAAAATTCTGCTCAAGGACATTTCATCCAAAGGCCTGGAGAGTGGACGCCCTGTCTTTCAGTTGGGCAGCACGGACAGTTTACGCCTTCCCACCTTTGCCTCTACTGCCCAAGGTGCTCTTGAAAGCAAGAGCAGACAGACCAAAGATGATACTGATTGCTCCAGACTGGCCAAGACAACACTGGTACCCAATCCTGAGGAGCCTAACACATTCTCCTCCCTGGAACCTACCTCTAATGCCTCTTCTCCTGACTCAGCACAGCTACAAAACTCTTCACAGTCAGCTGAAAACACTCAATCTGGCTGCATGGAAAATTCCTTAATACCACAACAGACTCTACTCTCAAAGGAGGTGCAGGATGTCATTTTGGAGGCCAGAAGGCCATCTACTAGAAAAGCTTACTCCGCAAAATGGAAACGGTTTTGCGCTTGGAATGAGAAAAAGGGCCAGGATCCTAGAAAACTGAATTTGCCTCAGATATTACAGTATCTAGCTGAGCTGTTGAACAGTGGACTTTCATTTTCCTCCATCAAAATCCATGCCTCAGCCATTTCTGCAGATTACACCACTGATCCACCCTTATTTTCTCACCCACTCTTAAGACAGTTCCTCAGAGGGGCTAAGAATACAAGACCTCCAAAGAAACAACCAATACCAGCCTGGGATCTTAATTACATTCTAGAAAAATTAACATTGCCTCCCTTTGAACCAGCTGCCTCAACAGATTTGCAGTATTTGTCCTGGAAAACAGCTTTCCTTCTGGCTATTACCTCAGCTCGTAGGGTCTCGGAACTACAAGCCCTCATGGCTGTGCAGCCCTTTCTCATCTTCCATCAGGACAGGGTTTCCCTACGAACCAACCCGTCATTTATGCCTAAGGGTAGTATCCAGGGTAGCTTTAAATCAGGCCATACACTTACCTACCTTTTACCCCAATCCTCAAAACAAAGGGGAAAGGCTGCTACATTCCTTAGACATCCATAGACAGCTACGTTACTGTTTGGACAGAACAAAGCCTTTCAGGAAATCAGAGCAACTCTGTGTCCTATGCTGTAGGAGCTCAAGGGAAGTCAATTTCCAAACAGACAATTTCAAAATGGATAGGCCACTGCATACGGTTTTGTTACTCCTTTCAAGGTAAATCTGTACCTGTAGGCATCGGATCCCACTCCACAAGGGCCACAGCTAGCTCTGCAGCCTTCCTCAGAGGAGTCCCTACCAAAGATATTTTGGAGGCAGCCACTTGGAGTTCTGTGCATACCTTCACTAAACACTACCACCTACCTTTATACTCCAAAACTAGAGCAGGCTTTGCCACTGTTGTGTTGCAGGGCATTCTGGCTCCTCCCAGTTCCACCTAGTGCCTACCACCCTGTGCGTAGCTTTGCGATTCTACCCATCTGTTATGACTGCAGCTGTATGCACGATGAACATAGTACAGTTTTGTACCTACCATAAATGTAGATGTTCGAGTGCTGATACAGCTGCAGTCCAGGTTTTCCCTCCCTCCTTCCCCTCTGGGTGCAGACCTAGTGGCTAACTTCTCATCTTACAACCTGATTGGGTTATCCTTCTATGGTGAATTTGCTTGCAACTACTGTTTTTTGATTATATTGCATTGCATGATTATATATAATATATATCTATATATTTATATATATATATATATATATACCTGACATCTGGGGCAAGAAAGACTGAAGAAAATGGCGTCTGATGTGTCTTTTATACCCCCTGTCGCACTGACGTCAGGAAAGAAAGTGACGACAACCGACGCCGGACCTAGACTTTAGAATTCGGCCGACCAAGGAACCGCCTGATGGCAGGAGAACCCATCTGTTATGACTGCAGCTGTATCAGCACTCTAACATCTACATTTATGGTAGGTACGAAACTGTACTTTTTTTGCTTTGGAGAGGCCAGCCTTAACCTGAGCATCTGAGATGTTTGGGAGGCAGCCCTCTGCCGTGATAGATACTTGCTCTTTTGGGGGGGGGTGGAGAAGTTTGCACTGAACCTGTCTGCCAGGATATTGGCGATGTCTGTGGGTTCATTGTATTTTTTGTCGTTCAGAATCAACTCAGAACAAGTCTTAGGAGTTGCATCCCAGGTTTCTAACATAACTGAAAAAAGCCTTATGATTGTCTTTGGTGTCCTGTGCAATTTTTCTCTCGAAGCTGGCCTTGGAGGATTTTGAGGGATCATAATTTTGTGCTAGTACAGATGAGAGATGCTTTCCCTATTAGGGATTTTGCTCTATCATGTAGTAGCTTCCTCCTCCTGTTGTGCAGTTTATTTATGGCAGGGGTCCACCAGACTGGACGCCTGCCTTTGGATGATTGGGTCTTTGTTTTGTTTGGGATAGCATGATTCATGCATTCCTGGAGATGTCCGTAGAATGCATTTATGTAGGATTCTGCAGTTTGGGCTGTAGTTTCCACTGGCCCTGGGGCCTTGAAGGATTCCACTTCGGTTTTGAGAAGTTCGCTTTTGAGAAGTTTTTCACTGTGGTTTTCTGGGCTGGGGGTGGGGTTGGGATGTGGACATCCAGTGAAATGAATTTATGGTCTGACAATGAGGGATATACTTCTGGTGTGGAGCATAGAGTCCCCATGTTGGTAATGATCAGGTCTAGTATGTTGTCCCCTCTTGTGGGAGTGGTGACTAGTTGTTCCATAGCATTTGAGTTTATAATTTCCAGGAATCTTTGGGCTAAGGTGCTGGGGCTTGAGTAGTGCTCCCAGTCAATGTTTGGGTAGTTGAAGTCGCCCAGTATAATGGTGTTCGGAGAGATCTTCATGTTCTCCAATGTTTCCAGGAAAGCGGAATGGGATTCCTGACTTTTAGATGGTGGTCTGTAGGATGCTATAAACTGAAAAGTAGTCTTGCCCACTGTTAGTTGCACATGGATGGTCTCCGATACTTCGTGCAATGCCACTAACCTGGAGGTGTGGATATCCTTGATAAATGTGGAAACTCCCCCTCCTTTTGTGGTTCGGTCTGAGTTTTGGGGCCAAAAAGCATGATACGGGGTATAGCCTGATAGTGCTGGGGTGCTCTCTGGAGCCTTGAACCAGGTTTCTGTCACTGCACAGATATCTATGTTCTCCATACTGAGGAGAGCTTCGAGTGCGTGCATCTTGAGATTAAGACTTCTGGCGTTTAGCAGCATTACCCTTAGTTTCTTGATATTCGTGCATACAGCTGCAGTCATAACAGATGGGTTCTCCTGCCGTCAGGCGGGTCCTTGGTCGGCCGAATTCCAAAGTCTAGGTCCGGCGTCTGTTGTAGTCGCTTCTTCCCTGACGTCAGTGCGACAGGGGTATAAAAGAACCAGCCAATGCCATTTTCTTCAGTCTTTCTTGCCGTGCGGTACCAGAAGCAGTTCGCAAGTGCTCCTGAAATTACGAAGATTTTGCAACCGAAGTCGTCTTGAAAGCTTAGTACCCCGTTGGGGAAACTTTTCTTGCCTCAGACCGATGTCAGACAAAGTTAATTATTGTATTTCATGTGGGAAGCAAATACCGCATAAGGATTTTCATTCCCTCTCTATTCCTTGTTTAGGCCCAGACCACGACGTCTCGGTCTGTCGTTTTTTTACTACATTCAACAAACGCACCATTAAGCGTCGGGCGGAGTTCGCCCAGCATTATTTTGGCAAAAAATTTAACTATATTATGTCGTCGGATACTCCGACTCCAGTTTTGTCTAAAAAGCGCAAAGATAAGGACCGACACAAGAGGTCCGCGGCTTCTGCCGACACCACGCCAAAGTCGACTACAGGTGGTCCGGTTCTCAGCTAGGCACCTACGCAGCCCCTGACTACCGACGACACTTCATTGGCGGTGTCTTCTATGCCCGAGGTCGCAGGCTCCTCGGCCCACACCCAGACTACAGATACCGAAGCCACTCTTGGTGGTGAATCTCAAAATGTAGACAGGTCTGCCTCCTCTCAAGGTGTCTTCAGACCTTCCTCCTCTTTTTCCATCAAGGCTTTCACTAAGTCTAAAGCAGCCATGTATTCTAAGAGACAAGCTACACAGGGCCCATCTCCAGGCCCCATGCCTAAAAAGATGCTTAAAATGGCTGAGGATTTAATTACTCTTATCAGGGGTTCTCAACCCCCCCCCCCCCCGGACAAAAGGCCCAGAGTGGAGGAAGAATCCCCCTCCTCTGATCAGGCCTCCATTATATCAGAGCACTCTGAACAGGAACTTTCTTACTCCCCTTTTGAAGATTCTGATGCAGAGGAGTCCATTCCCTCTGTATCCCCCCCAGAGGATTACTCATTTGGGAAAACCTTGCATACCTTAAGGGAACACTTCCACTGGGAAGGCCAAGAGTACTCAGATTCCGAGAAAATGCTTAGGGATTTTCTCTTGCTACCTCAGCACAGGCCTCTGGCTATACCTCCTGTCTTGGACATACTAGATGATGTGTACTCTGAGGCCTGCCTTAACCGGATTCTTTACCTCCAGCCCCAGTCAAGCCTGACGGGTACTACCTGGTTCCTGGCTCACACCAATTTCTATACAAAAGCCATGTGGCTGAACCAGAAACCATCTCACAGGGCCCCAAGGGAATTAAGGCCTCCACTGCTAAAAATCCATTGCCTTCCGAGAGAGATTCCAGATCCTTAGAAAGGTGGGGGAAAAAAGGTATGCACCTCTCCCACCTTAACCATGAGGACATTGAACTGCCAGTTCCATATGCTAAAGTACCAACAGTTTCTGTTATCACAGTTGAGAAGTAAAATGTCCCAACCTGAACAACCAGACTTGAAGGAGTTGCAGGATTTGATGCATAGTGCAGAACAAGTGGGTAAACATACCTTGCAATGTGGTTTTGATGCTCTAGAGGCCTCATGTAGAGCTGCTGTTACAGGATCAGTCATACGTAGACATGCCTGGCTCAAGGAACAAACCTTACCAGATCATGTCAAAGCTAAATTACTAGATGCCCCTCTACAAAAGGATGTATTATTTGGTGCTAATGCTGAGGAGGTATTAAAGAAAATGGAGGAAAAGGCTAAATCAATGCAAACAGTGAAAGATTTTTTACAGGTACAACCCCCACATTTCAGTAGTAATTGGCCTTCCATAAATTGGTCCTTTCCAGCCATGGACAGACACCAAAGAGGTAGATATAGGCACCCGAGGGGCAGTGGGCAATCCCAATGATCGTTTAGAGGCAGACAGTGGCAAGCTCCTACACAAAGAGGTGGTGAGGATAGTTCGCAGCCATTCAGAAAGCAAGCCCATTGACTTTCCCCTTTGCATGCCAAGCAAGGCTCAAATGGCAGCACCCTTAGGCGGAAAGCTGGCATTATTTTCAAAAAATTGGCATATTGTCACAAAAGACAAATGGATCCTGGACATTATAAACAGAGGCTACAGATTCCATTTTCACACCCTTCCAAAAATGAGAGGCATGCCAAACCTGCCACACAATCAAAGGGCAGAGGCACAAAGACAAATTTCAGATATCATGGACATGAAAGCTATTCAAGAGGTACCTACTCACGAACAAGGTCAAGGTTTTTATTGCAGACTATTCCTGGTACCAAGGAAGGGAAAAGATTGGAGACCTATTTTGGACCTATCCATCCTAAACACATTTTTACTCATACCAAAATTCAAGATGCACACTTTACAGCAGCTTCTTCCCATGCTGGGCAAGGAGTCTTGGTTGGTAACATTGGACCTCAAGGAGGCATACCTGCATGTCCCAATCAGACAAAATTGCAGAAGATACCACAGATTTCTTGCAGGTTCAACCCATTATCAATTCTCTGCATTGCCCTTTGGCTTATCTACTGCGTCCAGAGTATTCACGAAATGCCTGGCATCAGTAATTGCCTACTGCAGACTTCAAGAGATACAAATATACCCCTATTTGGACGACTGCCTGATCCAAGCGGACAGCAAGCACATACTTCTGAAACATCTGGCTTATGTAATAATGTTGTTGAATTCTCTGGGATACACAGTCAACAAAAAGAAATCAAGGCTAATACCCTCTCGGAAAATAATTTTTCTGGGTGCCAACTTGGCAGAGAAGCAGGGGCAACTAACTCAATACTTCAGAACACTAGCAAATTTCACCAGGCTGACTGCAAGGAAAATCCTGCAGGCTCTAGGATTCATGGCATCTTGCATCCTACTAATCCCGTGTGCAAAGCTGCATTTGGGGAAACTTCAATGGTACCTGAAAAACCTATGGTCTCAACACAGCCACAGTTTGGAAACAATAATACCACTAATTCCATGTCTTCAAAAGGAATTTCTGTGGTGGGCTCAAGCATGCCAAACAAACACAGGTCTCCCATTCAGCAAGCCTCTAGCAAATCAAGTCATCACAACAGACGCCTCGGACTACGCCTGGGGGGCGCACATGACAGATCGGTGCATTCAGGGCAAATGGTCCCAAAAAGAAAAGCACCTTTGTGTCAATCAAAAGAAAATGCTAGCAGTAATAAATGCTATTATAGCTTTCAAAGACCTTCTGCATCCAGGTCAACTATTGATAAGGACAGAACACCACAGTAATGTAGTACATAAACAGGGAGGAACCCACTCATACCCCCTATGCAGGCTGGCCATGTCACTTTGGAACATGGCTCTGGACTTGCAAATCGAATTTCAAGCACAGTACTTGCCAGGCAAGGAAAACACGCTGGCAGACAACCTAAGCAGAAATGACAGATCCACACGAATGGAAGTTACATCCTCAAGTTTTTACAGAGATAATTCAAGCATGGGGAAGGCCAGACATAGATCTCGTTGCCTCCCACAAAAATCACCAAATGACAAAATTCTGCTCAAGGATTTTTCATCCAAAGGCCTGGAGAGTGGACGCTCTCTTTCAGTTGTACAACAATGACAGTTTATGCATTCCCACCTCTTCCTTTGCTGCTCAAAGTTCTATTAAAAACCAGAGCAGACAGACCAAAAATGATTCTCATTGCTCCAGACTGGCCAAGACAACACTGGTACCCACTCCTGAGGAGCCTGACTCATTCCCCACCATGGGACCCTCCCTCTAATGCCTCTTCTGACTCAGCACAGCTTCAAAACTCTTCACAGTCAGCTGAAAACACTCAATCTGGCCACATGGAAGATTCCTTAACATAACAACAGACCCTGCTCTCCAAGGAGGTGCAGGATGTCATTTTGGAGGCCAGAAGGCCATCTAGTAGAAAAGCGTTCTCCGCAAAATGGGAACTGTTTTGTGCCTGGACTGAGAAAAAGGGCCAGAATCCTGGAAAACTGAATTTACCTCAAATATTACAGTATCTAGCTGAGCTGCTAAGCAGTGGACTTTCATTCTCCTCCATCAAAATTCATGCCTCAGCCATTTCTGCAGAATACAACACTGATCCACCTTTATTCTCTCACCCCCTCTTAAGACAGTTCCTCAGAGGGGCTAAGAATACAAAACCCCCAAGGAAACAGCCAATACCTGCTTGGGATCTCAATTTCATTCTAGAAAAGCTGACCTTGCCTCCTTTTGAGCCAGCTGCTTCAACAGATTTGCAATATTTGTCCTGGAAAACAGCTTTCCTTCTGGCTATTACCTCAGCTCGTAGGGTATCGGAACTACAAGCCCTCATGGCTGTGCATCCTTTTATCTTCCATCAGGACAGAGTTTCCTTACGAACCAACCCGTCCTTTATGCCAAAAGTGGTATCCAGGGTAGATTTGAATCAGGCTATACACTTACCTTCCTTTTATCCTAATCCTCAAAACAAAGGGGAGAGATTACTACATTCCTTGGACATCCACTGACAACTGCGTTATTATTTGGACAGAACAAAGCCTTTCAGAAAATCAGAACAGCTCTTTGTGTCCTATGCTATAGGAGCTCAAGGGAAGCCAATTTCCAAACAGACCATCTCAAAATGGATAGCCCACTGCATACGCTTGTTATTCTTTTCATGGCAAAACTGTACCTACAGGCATCAGATCTCATTCCACAAGGGCCACAGCTACCTCTGCAGCTTTCCTCAGGAGTTCCTACCAAAGATATTTTGGAAGCAACCACTTTGAGTTCTGTGCATACCTTCTCCAAGCACTACCACCTTTCATTATACTCCAAATCTAGAGCAGGCTTTGCCACTGCAGTCTTGCAGGGCATCCTGGCTCCTCCTAGTTCCACCTAGTGCCTACCACCCCTTTCTTAGCTTTGGGATTCTACCCATCTGTTATGACTGCAGCTGTATGCACGATGAACATAGTACAGTTTTGTACCTACCATAAATGTAGATATTCGAGTGCTAATACAGCTGCAGTCCAGGTTTCCCTCCCTCCTTCCCCTCTTGGGACAGGCCTATTGGCTAACACCTCTTCATACAACCTGATTGGGGTATTCATTTATGGTGTATTTGCTTGCACTACTGTATTTTGATTATATGGCATTGCTTTATTACACAAATTTATGTATTGCCTTCCTTCTGGGGGCACATGACATCTGGGGCAAGAAAAAATGAAGAAACTGGCGTCGGCTGGTTCTTTTATACCCCTGTCGCACTGACGTCAGGGAAGAAGCGACGACAACTGACGCCGGACCTAGACTTTGGAATTCGGCCGACCGAGAACCCGCTTGACGGCAGGAGAACCCATCTGTTATGACTGCAGCTGTAGTAGTACTCAAACATCTACATTTATGGTAGGTACAAAACTGTACTTTCCTTGGCTATGGGGTGGGTTTGACTTTTGAGCCTTGCCTAAAAAAGGCACTGTGGGGGTGGCAAGAGCCTTTGCCAATATCCGAAAGCCCAGTGGTGGCAGGTGCAAGCCGTCCCTAGCGAAGCAACGTGGCTTGTCAAGCATGTCATCCTAGGCTGACAGACACTGGATCCCCTTTGAATGACACCAAAATTTTAGTCAATTGTTAAAATCGATCATTTTGTCTTTGTACTGTGGCATCATTCTAGGTGGGGGTAAGATGCTTCTCAAGGTCAGGGTCATACCAGCCTGGGCTACATGATCAGACAGCTCCTCTGTCTCTTTTCATGTAGTCCAGGGAGGTACGTCTCAGGTCATTCACACCAGCATGTACAATGACTGAGTCATATTTGTATTTGCTTTGGAGTGACCTGAGTGCTTGCGTTGTCGGATCCTAGCACCCGACAGGCAGCTCACCGTGACCTTCTCTTTATTCAGCCTGGTGAGCGGGACGTCGGTGTGTCTGACATTAGAGTCACCTATAAGAAGAGTATCAGGTGTGTTATTCAGCCTTAAGGGATGTGGCTGCTTGGCACACTGACTTTGTGGGTTATGTGTTGTGTGTGTTTTGTTTTGAGGTAACGTTTGCTTGGATGTCTGCTTTGGAGGTCTCTGTTGCTTAGGTAGAGTTTTATTTAGAGCCTCCAAGTATGTTTTTCTGTATTTATGTGTGTGGTTCACTGATGTGGTGGGACTTTGTGATACTGGAATTGTGTTGTGTGAGGTTTCCTTCTCCTCCTGACTGGTTACACCAGTTTTGAGATGAGAGAGCTCAGCCTCCAGTTTGGCTAAATAGTTGCATCTCTCACATATATTTTAACCTGTTTGGAGGAGAGGGTTGTCCGTGTACATGAGACCGTTGTAACATTGCCTCAAAATTCCCAGATTCACCAGCTGGACTGGAGAGGAAACCATTGACTGACCTTTGAACATGCTAGAGTAACAGGGAAACTGAATTTAAGACGGACCAATAGAGGACAGGGTAATCGTAGAGAGTATAAGAGTAAGTAGTGCTTATGGTTTAATAGTGCTAACTTGTAGGATTACTTAATTGGACCAATGAAGGGTCTTAGAATGAGAATATGGTGTTTAAATTGAGAGATAGCGCAGTTCTAAGGGAAAAAGTGAAGAGCAGACTATGTGGAGCCAGGAATAGTTTAAACCCAATTAGGCGGCGCTGCCCGCTGTTGCGCTATGCCCAAAAATGTGCAAACCCGCGCAAAAGAGGGTTTTAAGAGAGGAAGATGGAGTTTTGGAATTGACCCAAAATGGCCAATAAAACTACAGTTTCAAGTCAGTAACCACTCCCACAGGGGCAGGCAGGCTGCTCAATATTTTTCACTGCCACTGATCAACAGAGACTTTCCTTTAGCCCAAGCAAAAAATGGCCTCACAGAAACTTACAAACAGTTAAAGAACAGCAAGCCTGTAACTGAACTTTTTTAAATCTCAGAAAAGTGGGAAAAAAGCAAGATTTATTTTTTTTTTGTTTGTTTTTTCAGAGATAGCAGAGGTTAACAAGTAGCAACAAGTTATAACAGTGCAGTAAATGACCCCACACGAGTGCTAGGCTAAGACAGATAAAATGCAAGTTTTGAGAAAAAAACTATTTTAAAAATAAGTGCAAACAGGAAATTCAGTAAACAGCTCTAGGTTGTGCTCTAAGTACAGTTACTAATGCAGAAATCAAATTTAACAAGCCAGAAAATGCTCAAAATAGGCGGCTATGCAGAAAAACTTGGCAAATAAACAGAGGAAAAATACTTTGTTTCAAAAGTGGCTCCTTTCTTCTCTCAGCGTTTTCTCCTCTTGTTGGGTGCTTCACCAACAGCCAACAAGCCTGATTCACAGGCAAGTACATTACAGCTCTTTGTAGTCTATGGTGTAGGATCACAAGAAAAAGCCATCTCAAAACAGACAATTTCAAAATGGATAGGACATTGCATACGTTTCTGCTACACGCATCATGGGAAACCGGTACCTGCTAACATTAGGTCCCACTCCACCAGGGCTACAGCTACATCAGCAGCCTTTCTCAGGGGGGTGCCAACAAACGGTATTCTGGAAGCTGCAACTTTAAGTTCAATGCACACCTTCACCAAACACTATCACTTACCTGTATATTCTAAGACTTGAGCTGGTTTTGCCACTGCAGTTTTGCAGGGCCTACTAGCTTCTTCTAACCCTGTTTAACTCCACCACCCATCCTTAGCTTTGGGATTCAACCCAAGTGTGATGACTGCAGCAGTGTAACACGATGAACATAGTACAGTTTTGTACCTACCATAAATGTAGATGTTGGAGTGTTCACCCTGCTGCAGTCCAGGTTACCCTCCCTCCATCCCCTCTGAACTAGCTGGACTTAACTATACCATTCTATCCTATACTACCTTTGTGGTGTATTTGCTTGTGCCTGAAGGTATTTTATTTTTATATGTATTTTTTTATATAGCTATAGATATATGTAATATGTATATATATGTATGTATGTATATATATATATATATATATATATATATATATATACATATATATATATATATATATATATATGTATATATATATATGTGTATATATATATATATATATATATATATATATATATATATATATATATATATATATATATATATATATTGCCTACCTATTGGGGGCACCTGACATCTGGGGCAAGAAAAACTGAAGAAAACCCCTGGCGCATTGACGTCAGGGAAGAAGCGACAGCAACTGACGCCGGACCAAGACTTTGGAATTCAGGCCGGCTGCGGGACCGCCTGACGGCAGGATAACCCAAGTGTGATGACTGCAGCAGGGTGAACACTCTAACATCTACATTTATGGTAGGTACAAAACTGTACTTTTTCATCTTTCAGGAATATGGTCTTTACCATATTTTTTTGTATTAAAGCCTCACATTTCATCATCTTTTCAGTGATTAATTTCATTGTTAATATTTCAATGCAAGGTGTATTTGAAATATTAAACCATTCTTAATGCCTTATGTTTAAGTTTATTACTATTCTCACAAGGTTGTATATTGTGTTTTCTCTGCCTTCTGTCCCAGATCATGCCTGAAAATGTTCTTTGGACCAGTATGCATACATGGGTAAGAGGATAAAACTGACAGTCCACCAGAGATGAACCTGCCATCTTTCATGAATATTCAGTTTGTCTCACTTCAAACATCTGTTGGCGAGTTCATAATCAAACATCTAAATGAAATCTCTCATGCAATCTGTCTTGTGTTACATAAAACTACTCTTCCTTCCCCCATCAGACTTCTGTTGCTCTTCCCCTCCAAACTGGTTGCATTATCCTGATTTATAAGTTCTGCATGTTAAGATGTCTTTTAGATCACTATTACAGTATTCCATTACTGTTGGCATCATCTCGCTAAGATATCAGATCGGTGTACCAAAGCCAAAAAACCTTCCCTGTACTCGTACGTCCTACATATGGCCCAAGCCTATGGGTGTTAAGGATACAAACGCAGATGTAGGAGTGCAAGATCAGACTAATTTACCATCAGTCTTGCAGGGTCTTTGCTGTCCTCTGTCTGCTTCTCTCATTGTAGTCTGCCAGTGCCTACGCTTATTCAGCTAAGTGTCTGATTGGGAGCCTTCTTTTTCTTTTTTTTTTTTCATTAAAGATTTGTTAGCGTCATCTAAGAGAGACTGCAGTAGGCAGATACCTTATCAGAACTTCCACTCCAAGTGCTTCCACTCCAAGTGCTTATTTTGTCCAGGGGTTAAACAGAGTTACAGAAACTGATGTGTCAGTAGTTTGTTCCCAAGACTCTCCATATTGGTCTTTCCTCATTAATACTTGAAGCACTTTGTGAAATCTGAGGTTGTGGAACCCCATGCCTCGGACATCTGCTCGCACTAAAAAAGTTGAAAAGCTAGGCCTGAGCAGTCTGCAGTCCAGTCTGTTTTGGCTGCACCCATGTAGATTATGCAGAAATCCATGGTAGTTTGACTCAATTATTGGCACTTGCTAGTGTGACCCCCACCAGAGGCCAGTATGGCGTCAGACTTTTTCAGACCAATGGCTTCATACTGAAAGAGTTGAGAAAGGGAACAGGACTGGAGGGCATTCTTCAAATCCTTGTAAGGGAAGATGTGCCTGGTGCTTTGAGAACTGCTTTGGTTCTGATCCGCCACATTTTGTTAGGGCAAATGGCACCCGTAAGGAAAGTTTCTCCAGTTCAGATGTCGCAGGATAAGGAGCGAGTTGTCATAGGGACTTGTGTAAAGCCATTCACGTCTCTGAAGCCACCTTAATTCTTGTCATCCATTCTCCTGGTCAGCTTGTTCTAATACCTTATACCCTGATTTCCCTCATTGAGGAAGTACTTTTGGAGAAACTGTAAAATGATGCAACACTTAAGGAATTAAAAACTGAATCTGTGCAAAGAATGCTAAAATTTAGTGGCTCTTATGCCTTCTCCTGTCCTTCCAGTCATAACAGTTTCCTGGTTCCCTTTGCATCTGCTTTGACTATTCCTGATTCCCAGCCTCAAGTACCGTATAGCCTGATGGGTTGTAGAAGGTCCCAGGAGACCTTAATTGGTTGTGGAAGGTCCTAAGAGACCTTAATATTTTTTCACCCAGGTCCTGGTCAGATCTTTCTGCCTTTTCTCATTTCCACTGACAAACTTCTAAAATGTCTGCCATCAGGTAATGTTTTAACTTCTGATGCAGATAGAAGGGCCATGTAAAGGTATGGGAAGAATGTTTACACTTCTGCCATTCTTGACTTTTGTGTTTTAACTTGCCAAATTCAAGTGACAAAATACATTTTGTCCATTTTAAAAAGACCTTGGTTAACCGTCTTTTGATTCTAAGCAACAAGTAATTTCCATGCTTAAGCAAACTGCCAAGTTGCTAGACATTCCAGTAAAATGTAGCTATGATGCTGCATAGGCTTCTTCCAGACTACTGCTATTTGATAATTTATTGGAATATTTGGCTTGGCGTCATCTACAGTCCTACCGGATGTAATGGCCAAGTTTTTTCTTTCTTTCCTTCGCAGGGACCTTTTTTTGGACTCTTCACAGCAGAGCCTTTCAGGACTTTGCAAGAGAATTGCAAAATGATGCAAGACTTTAAACAGATTTCTCACTTAAGTGCCTAGGTATCAGATTACCCAACTAAGCCCACTTCTTTTGTCTGCAGGGATCAGAAACCCTCTGAGGTGAAGGAGTCAGCTCAGGAAAAGACTAAGGTAAGCCTACCAGAGACTTCAAGTCTGGAAAATTGTTTCATGCTAGTCATTCTAACTACCTGCTGCCACAATGCTGCCTTGGTCCAGGGATTCCCTCGGTGAAAAGGCTAACCTTGTTCCTTCCAGGCTGGGATGTCCTCACTTCAGACAAATGGGTGTTCATTGTTCAGGAAGGTTATAAGATGTCTTGAAAGCAAGTCCCGTCCTTTTGGGGCATTCCTCCTCCCTCTTCCACCCAAATACACCACCTCCTTCCTCTCAAGGTCTATTTGACCAGGGCACCTTAGAACTAGTGCCACACAAGCATCCAGGAAGAGGCTCATATTAAATAAACTCTGGCACCCTGAAAAGAGGGTACTTGATCCCATTCTAGATTTCTCAATCACCTTTCTGGAGGTGCCTTCTTTCAAGATGCTGTCACTGCAAACTCCTCTTTTTCATACTCTCTTAGGCTTTCCTGAGCTCCCTTGTCTTGAAAGGGTGCATACCTGCAGACCCCCCCCACCTGCAAGATGTTAATTGGATTATCTGTCTTTTCATCACACTTTCAGTTCTCTGCTTTACCCTTTGGTTTATTTGCCACTCCAAGGGTATTCAGTGTCTTCTTCCAGCTATGGCTTTGGCAGAAGTCAAAATACCAATTTTTCCTTGTCTGGATGATCACCTTATCCATGGTGTGTCTTAGGGCACACTACGCCTGTACCTAAGTTTTACAGTTTCATTCCTGTAGAGACTGAGATTTATCCTCCATCTCTAACAATCCTCTCTAACCCCCTGCCAGGATCTAATTTTCCTATGTTGTAGAGTAGATACTCAGTTGTCTTTTCTCCCAGAAGAGAGAGTACAGTCTCTCTAGCTTCCAGTCCCTTCTTCCCCTTCAGTTTACTCCTGTAAGGGAGATTCTAAGAACCCTGGGATATATGGCAGCAACCATTCCAGTGATGCCCCTTGCCAAGCTACAGATGAGAGAGATCCAGAGGTAAATAAAAACTTTGGCCCCATCTCTGTCGTCCACTGGATTTCTTAGTTCCCCTCTTGACTTTTCTAAGAAAAGGCTTATGTTGATATCCCAGATGTCCTTCCATATCCTTGTTTCAGTATTCTTTGAAAATAGGATCCTCCACCAAGGGAATCCTGCTGTCCGTCCAGTATGCCAAAGCCGTTGTAATAGACGCGCCGTACATCACACATATGCTCCCCACACGCAGTATAGGGTATAAAGGTGACACAGATGTACCATCCTCTTTGCTTGCGGTCTGTACACTCGTTCATTTGCTTGTTGCCAAGCCACTTTTCAGATAAGTGCCCATTGGGGATGTTTCTTATCTCCCTTTTATTGTTTGGTTGTTGGTTTCTTGTCATCCAGAAATGGGAAATGTTAGTGTGGGAGACTATTCCCGATAAAGATTGTCAGTGTTTGTTTTGCTTAGATGCTTCCCACGACCATACATCTTCTACCATTTGTCACAATTTGTTCTGAAAACTTTTAGTTTGCTCTCTGTAGCGATTTATTTAGAAAACTACAGCCTCTGAGGGTCAGCTGTCCATAAAGACCAAAAAAGCTATATCTGATTCTTCTGCTGTGCCACCTCCACCAGCCATGTCTTGAGGATAATGAAAGCCTAGAGAACTGCCTGGTATTTCAGTTGGATTCTTGTGCTGCGAGTGCTTTGGAAGCTGGCGTGTTTCCAGCTTCTTGTATGTCCATGGAGGCCTTCCTGACATCTGCTTCAGATGTTCAGGAGGAACAGTGGCTGATTATTTCCAAAGGCCTGGGGTGTTTCTCAAATCTTGAGGGAAGAGATACCTGCTACACTCGAGTGCTGTCAGAGCCAACTAAAATCTTTAGGGCTGATGTTCCCTTGAAAAAGAAGCAGAACACTAAGCATCTTTCTCCTGCTCCCAAGGATCCTCTGAGTGGCAAAACTTCATTCAAGGGCTGTTCAATGCCCTTATGGCTTTAAAACCTTCATTGGTGGCTGTTCCTGCTCCCACTTTGTCTTTTACCCCTCTTAAAAGGCCTAGGGAGCAGGTTTCTTCAGATGAGGATGTGGATTCTGATGAATCCTTGAACTGTTCCGATACCCTTTCGCTTGGAGTATGGCTCTAAGGAAGAGAAATCTTAGGTCCAGAATCTCCTTTTTTGGAGAACTTTTGGTGACACCATTTCAAGAATGATAGTTTAAGTGGGATTATACTCTGGTTTCTGTTCAGAACTACTATGACCTTCAAATGGGGTCTCCTAGGCCTTCTGTTTTCCCTCCTGTTCTTGCTGCCTTGTTGCCTTTTCCAATGCTTCTCAGGCTCCTGACTCCTTGCCCTCTGCCCCTAAAAAATGACAGGTTTTATAAAGTGCCTGAGGATTGTTAATTCTTTTTATAGGTGCCCCTCTGCTGACCCTTCTGTGGTGTTGGTTGCTTCTGATAAGCCATCTAAAATTTTGCCTTCTACAAAGTTACTTCCCTCTGACAAGGACAGCAGAACTGTGGCAAGGCTGGGGTTAAGAAAGTGTACACTTTTGCTACCTTGGCCTTGAGAGCTGTAAACTACCATACCCATATGAGTAGGTACGTTTTAGCTCTTCTCTCTCAGGCCTCTCAGATTATTTCAGATCTTCCTGACTCTTGGAAGTCATCTACCTTTTTTTTTTTTTTTTTCTTTTGTGTGTGTACTCAGGTTGCTCGCCACCATTCTATTAAGTGCAGCTATGATGCAGCTGATGCCTCTTCTAAGACTGCTTTTGGTTCTGTGTTGAGGAAGTACCCCTGGCTTCTGCTTCAGTCCTTGCCTGATATTAAGGCTAAGTTGATGGATGCTCCCCTGGATAACAAACATCTTTTGGATGCTGCTGCTGAGTTGTACAAGTCCCTTCAGGAAAAGGGTAAGGCTTTACAGGATTTGAAACATTTTTTCACCTGATGTTCTTCGTGTTTCACTGTTGCAGTCATTACATTTGGGTAATCTGGCAGGTTGCCCTCAGTCAGCCTGATAGTCTTGGGTCCTGCATAGATTGCTGTCCCTTCCGTGATGTCAGGGGTATAAAACATGCAGCCGACGCCATTACATCATTCTTTCTTGCCGCGTGGTGCCCGAAGCAGAAGCATTTCGCAAGTGCCGGTCGGCTGACTGCTGAAATTTTCGTTTTGAGTTTCAGATCCATAACCTTCAACTAAAAAGCTAAGTACCCCATTGGGGAATCTTTTTCTTGCTCCTTAGATGTCAGTAAAAGTTAATAATGGCATTACTTGTGGGAAACAAATACCTCATAAGGATTTTCATTTGTACTGCATTCCTTGCTTAGGCCCCTGACCACGACGTTCCTTGCTTTCGGTCCTGTGCTTTATTTAATCAACGCACTATCCGTCGTCTGTATATTTTTGCTTCTAAATATTTTGTCTCACACTTTAATTATCCAGAAATGACTGTTAGCAATCCGACTACTGGAATACCTAAAAAAACGCAAAGAAAAAGACAGGCTGTTGAGGTCCAAAACTGCTGACTACTCTTCTAAGGCAGTTGTCAGTTCGCCGGTACTCATTGAGGCGCTTTCGCACCCCCTGATACCAGCTACTTCTGATTCGCAAGCCTCTACTGAGACCCATTTGGAGTCAAGTATGCCGCTAGATGCTTCAATTATGGAACCTGTGGATGTCTCTACCTTGGATGGGTCTGGAGCTGCTGTGCAGGCCCCGGCTTCTGAGGGTGTTTTCAGGCCTACAGATCTGTGTATTAAACCCACACCGTCTTCAATACTAAGGCCAAAATCTCGAACTATGTCTAAAAAACCAACGCCTAGGCCACATGTGCAGGCCCCTATGCCTAAACAACAAATGATCAAAATGGCTGAAGATTTAATTACTCTAATCCCACGCCTTCAAAGAGGCCTAGGCAAGATATTGACTATCAGTCTTCTGAACAAGATTCTGTTTCTTCTGACTCTTCTAATGAACAGGAATTTGTCTATACCTACTTATGAGGACTCTGATGCAAAGGATTCCATTCCTTCTGCTTCTCCCCCTGAGGATTTTTCTTTTGGGGAAACTTTACATACCTTAAGGGGACATTTCCACTCGGAAAGTCAGGATTTTTCTGAATCTAAAAAGAGGCTAAGGGATTTTCTTCTTCCTTAGCCTAGGACTTTGGCTATACCTCCTGTTCTAGACATTGTTGATGTTTTTTCAGAATCTAGGTGGCATAGTGGTGCAGTGGTTAACATTGTCACCTCACAGCAAGAGGTTCACCGGTTCGATTCTCGGCTGGGGTGCCTTCTGTGTGGAGTTTGCATGTTCTCCCTGTGTTCGCGTGGGTTTCCTCCAGGTACTCAGGTTTCCTCCCACATTCCAAAGACATGCATCTGGAGCATTTCTCCCCGGGCCTCCGCTGAAAACAGGCTCTGTGGAACCTAGTCGGACTTTCCCGGTCAAATGATAAATAAATAAATAAAAATAAAAAAATAAATAGTATGGCTTCTGATTCTCTGCCTCTGGCTTCTTGTAAGCCACAGACACTACAAGGTTCCTGACTCCCACAAACTCCTTTTCAAAAATCCTGTTGCGGATCCTGAAACCATTTCTCAGGGTCTAACTGTGTATTAAGGCTTCTACTGCTAAAAATCCTACCCCTTCTGAAGGAGATTCCAGGGTGCTGGATAGATGGGGCAAGAAGGTCTACACTTCTGCAGCCTTGGCAATCACGGCTTTAAACTGTCAATTTCATATGCTAAAATATCAGCAGCATGTCATGGGACTGCTTAAACAAAAAATGATGTTGATTTCTGGCTGTGTGGAAAATAAAAGATTTACAGGATCTATTGCATTCAGCTGAACAAGTTGCAAAATATACTTTGCAATGTGTTTGGAGGCCTCTTGCAGGGCAGCTGTAACTGGGTCTGTGCTAAGAAGGCATGCTTGGCTCAAAGTGCAAACTCTGCCTGATCATGTTAAAGCAAAATTGTTGGTTGCTCCTTTACAACAGGACAGTCTCTTTAGTAATAAGGCTGAAGTTCTAAAAAAAGGTGTAAGATAAAGCTAAATCTATGCAAATTGAAAGATTTCTTACAAGTGCAACCTCCAAGATTTAGTAGGCACTGGCCTACTAAGAACTGGTCCCTTTACAGTTCCTTCGAAAGCCACTCAAGTCAAACCCAGACATTCCAAAGGCACCAGGTTTCAGTCCCAAGGGACTTTCAGAACAAAGCAATGGGGCGCCTTCTCTTCCAAATATGCAAACAAGACGACACCTCCCTATGGTAAGCAGTCTCAATGACTTCCCTCTACACTTACCAAGCACTTACCTTTTAGCCGCCCCTTTGGGGGGAAAGCTGGCTCTTCATGCAAATAACTGGCAACGTATAACCCAGGACAAATGGGTTTTAAATATAGTATCCCAGGGTTACAGATTTAATTTCCACACATTGCCAACTCCAAACGGATGGCCAGATCTGCCCCCAAATCAGTGGGCAGAGGCTCAGAAACAAGTACTTTCCCTCATGAGCATGGGGGCTATTCAACTAGTACCAGAAGAGGAAAAGGGACAAGGTTTCTATTCAAGACTTTTCCTAGTACCCAGAAAAGACAAGTCATGGCGTCCAATTCTGGACTTATCTACTCTAAACACCTTTCTGGACATTCCAAAATTCAAGATGCTGACTCTTCAACAGTTGCTTCCTATTCTTAGCAAAGATGCCTGGTTGGCAACTCTCTATTTAAGAGGCTTAACTGCATATCCCAATCAGGGAGTCTTGCAGAAGATACCTCCACTTCAAAGCAGGCTACTTGCATTACCAGTTCTCTGCACTGCCCTTTGGCTTATCTACTGCGCCCAGGGTCTTTACAAAGCACCTGGCTCCAGTAATTGCATTTTGCAGGCAAAGAAATATTCAGATATATCTATACCTGGACGATTGTCTAATTCATGCAGAAAACAAGGACATTGTTCTTAAACATCTGGCGTTTGTAAAAAGGGTTCTAACTTGTCTAGAGTACACGAAAATGAAAAGAAATCACAACTGGTACCCTCTCAGAAAATTACATTCCTGGGTGCAAGCTTGAACACAACTGCCCAGATGGCTTTCCTTACGTCAGAAAAGCAAATTCATTTGGTGACTTACTTCAAAAACCCTGCTTTCTGCAAGGCAAATACTGCAAGCCTTGGGGTTCATGGCCTCCTGCATTCTTCTAATTCCATATGCAAGACTGCATATGAGGAAACTTCAGTGGTATTTAAAAAGTTTGAGTCAGCGTTGTCACAGCCTGGAAACAATGATTCCTATCTTACCTTTCCTGCACCTAGAGTTCCTATGGTGGGCAGAGGCCTGCCACCAGTACAAGGGACTGCCACCACCTGCCGCCCAAACCGTAACTATAGACGCATCAGACTATGCATGGGGTGCTCATCTGGCAAGGAAGTGCATTCAGGGAAAATGAAGCCCGAAACAAATGCACCTTCACATAAATCAAAAAGAAATGCTAGCTGTTCAGAATGCACTGACAGCCTTAAAGGGCTACCTTCATCCAGGACAATTACTGATAAAGATGGACAACACCACGGTTGTGGTACTTAAACAAGCAGGGGGGTGCACACTCCTACCCCCTCTGCCGGCTTAGACATGGCATTGTGGAACACGGCCTTGAGCTATCCAGTACAACTACAAGCTCAATTCCTGACAGGAAAACTGAATACTCTGGCTGACAAATTAAGCAGAAATCTCATGGACCCACACGAATAGAAACTGGAACCACGGATTTTCAACATGTTGACACGCAAATGGGGGAGCCCAGACATGGATCTTTTTGCCTCACCCCAGAACTATCAGTTGGACAAGTTTTGCACAAGAAATAATCACAAAAAAGCCTGGAAAGTTGATGCTCTGTCCTTCAACTGGAAAAACCTATCAGTCTATGCCTTTCCCCCTCTGCCTCTGCTCTCCAAAGTTCTACTAAAAGTCAAACAGGACAAACCAAAAATGATTTTGATTGCTCCAGACTGGCCTTGCCAACACAAGTACCTACTCCTGCGCAGTGTCACACATTTCACCTTGGCACCTGCCTCAGACACATTCTTTTATTGTCTCAGTAGAACCAAACTGTGCACCCTCAGCTCCAAATTTTGAATCTTGCAGCATGGCTAATCACCTAAATTCACCCTTAGAATCCCTCAGCAAACCTGTGATGGATGTCATTTTGGAGGCAAGAAGACCTAGTACTAGAAAATTTTATGCTGACAAATGGAAACGATTCTGTGCCTGGAATTAATCTCAAGGGATAAGCACAGCAGTGCCCAACATTCCTCAGATTTTGCAATACTTAACTGAGATGCTTTACAAGGGCTTGTCCCTTTTTTCATAAAAATCCATGCCTCAGCCATTTCAGCTCATTACAACACAACCTCCCCTCTTCTCTCATCCTCTGCTAAAGCAGCATCTCAGAGGGGCCAAAAACTTAAGACCACCCAGGAGAGCTCCAACCCGTCTGGGATCTTAATTTTGTATTGGAGAAACTCTCTCCCTCCTTTCGAGCCAGCTCCTACTGCAGACTTTAAATTTCTCTCCTGGAAAGCAGCTTTCCTTTTAGCAGTCACTTCAGCTAGAAGGATTTCCGAATTACAGGCTTTTATGGCAGTGGAACCTTTCATCATTTTTCAGCGGACAGGGTATCTCTCAGGACCAACCCGTCCTTCATGCCAAAGGTGGTACCCAGTGTGGCTCTTAATCAGACCATTCATTTGCCAACTTTTCTTTCCCAATCCACAGAACAAGGTGTAGAGGATTCTGCATTCATTGGTTGTGCACAGACAACCTGGATTTTACTTAAACAGGACTAAATCTCAAAGAAAATCTGAACTGCTGGTAGCATTTGCTGCAGGGGCAGAGGGAAAGGCTATTTCAAAGCAAACCATTTCCAAATGGATAAGCCATTGTATTAATTTCTGCTGTAAGCACCATGGAAAAACTATCCCCCAGGGGATCAGATCCCATTCCACCAGGGCTTCAACAGCCTTTCTCAGTGGTGTTCCTACCAAGGACATTCTAGAAGCTGCTACCTGGAGCTCAGTTCATACTTTCGCCAAGCATTACCATTTACCACTTTTCTCTAAATCCAGAGCTGGCTTTGCCACTGTGGTCTTGCAGGGCCTTATAGCTGGTCGTACAACCATAGCTTTGGGAATCTACCCAAATGTAATGACTGCAACAGTGAAACACGAAGAACATAGTACAGTTGTGTACACTTACCATAAATGTAGATGTTCGTGTATTCACTGTTCTGCAGTCCAGGTTACCCTCCCTCCAGCCCCCTATTTTTCTCTGGCTATACCTCTACTTTTACTATGCTTAAAAGCCTTTTTGGTGTATTTGCTTTTGGTTGGAGGTATATTTTTGTGTTTTTAATTTTATTTGCTCCCCATTTTGGGGGCACCTGACATCTGGGGCTAGAAAAACTGATGTAATGGCATCTGCTGCATGTTTTATACCCCTGATGACCTGATGTCATGGAAGAAGGGACAGCAACCGACGCAGGACCCAAGACTTTATTAATCAGGCTGACTGAGGGCAACCTGCCAGCAGATTACCCAAATGTAATGACTGCAACAGTGAATGCACTCTACCATCTACATTTATGGTAAGTGTACACAACTGTACTTTCCTAAGCTTCAAAGGAATTACCCCAGTAAACCTGCCTTTGTCCACAACAGTCTCGTCTCCCCCCCCAGAGGTAAGAAGGGGGATAAAAGGTGGCTCCTGCTAAGTCCATTCAAACTCCACCTCAGAAGCCTCCTTTTCCAGACAAATCAGGTGTTGTCGACTGTCCTTAACCTTCTCTCCTCCATCACATTTCTCTTTCTTTTTCTGTTTGATTAGAAATCACTCCAAATTCCTGGGTTCTATCCATTATCTGTTAAGGCCATTTTATGGTTGGGGAACCCCCCTCCCCCCTTTTTTTTTTGGACATTCCTCATCCTTCTCAAGAACAGCTGCCCTTTTTCCAGAAGTGTTTGGGAACTGTTGCCTCAAAGAACAATCAACAAGGGTCCAGCTCCACAAAAGGGGAAGAGGTTTTACTCCAGAATGTTTTGGTCCTTAGAGGAAAAAAAGGCACCTGGAAGACCCATTCTGGATCTCTCAACTAAAAGCCTTTTTGAAGGTTCCCTCTTTCCGGATGCTGTTTGCTCAAACTTTTCCTCTTCAGTCTTTCTGGTTTTCCTGAATTTCAAGGAAGCTTATCTCCCTTATCCCAGTTAATCTCCTTTTTCGGAATCTCATGATGTTAAGTTGTCTATCTCGCCTTCATTCTTGCTGGATGGGTTCGGAGCCGACCTCGGCTCCGACTCGGCCACTCTAAAAGCTCGAGAGTTGGTTCCACTGGCTCGAGGCTCCCCTTATATCCCACAATGCTAGGCGTGAGTTACCTTAGATCTCGTTTGCCGCTACAGCGATCGAGGTGTTTGGTTTCTACCGGCTTCTTGGTGAGTAACTTTGGAGTAGAATTTAGTATACTTAAACCCCTTTAGTTTTAATTTTAACAGTCGTTTCCCTTAGTTTAGTGGATTTTCCCCCCTTTCTCTCTAAAATCCCATTTTTTCCACAAGAACTTATAAGTTCTTCCCTCGGGCCTTTGGCCCTTTTTCTTCCATCCCCTAGTGGTGGGTGTGTGTTTTTTCTCAGAATTTAAAACTTTGGTAGTTTGTTTTATTTTTTGAGTTTAAAATAGGATAGGGTGTAATCAGTGTGTTTGACTGGGTGTGTGTGATTACACTTTTCTAAAATGTCTAAAGACTCAAAGGTCTCAGGCTTCAAGAAGTGTGACTCGTGCTGTCAGAAAATGTCTCTGACAGACGGTCACACTTCTTGTGTCTACTGCCTGGGACCTATGCACCTGCAGGACTCCTGTGCTGTATGCCACGGCTTCAGCCCCAGGGTCCTGCAGGAAAGAAAAAACAAACTGATTTTGAGAGGTTTACTCAAGCCTGAGGGTTCCCTTACTGTCTCTTCGGGAAAGCTCTCCAAGGCTTCTAGGTCCTCTGCTCCAGCTACTGAGCCGAGACCTAAGGCTACGAAACCTCCGTCTACATCGGCTCCGGCTGGAGCCGATGAGTCTCAGTCTACAGTTTCTGTGGTTTCCTCGGCTCCGGCTGGAGCCGAGGTATTGGAAATTCCTGTGTCTGTTCCGACCAGACCTTCGGAACCGACATCTAGAAAGAGGTCCAGGTCACCGTCCCTTGGCTCCGTTCATTCGGCTCCAGCATCTCCTCTGCTGTCTGAACGGAGCCATAGATCTCTCTCCTCTAGGTCATCGAGGCTGTCGGACCATGACCTTCAGAGGGTAGTGAGTCGACTTCTTAAGTCCGAGGCAGTGGCCCAAATGCTTCAGAGCCCGACTCATCAGTCGATGCCTGACCCTGTCCCTCATGTTCCTCCTCCGACTCCGTTGAGCTCGGAGCCGGGGCGTTTCGGAACCGAGACTGTGGTAGCCGATACAAATGTCTTCGGCTCCATCGTCGGCTCCGATTTCTTCCTTAGAAGAATCTCGGCGCCGGACTTCCATCGTCGGCTCCGAGGGGGTGAGTGGCATCGGACCCTTGTCCGACCCCACTCTCCCTCTCGGGGCTTCGGCGCTGGTGAGTTCGGCTCCGACATCGGCCTCGGAGCCATCACTGTCGGTGCCGAGGGAGGTTTTTAGCTTTTCGGAGCGGGGACCTCTGGCTCTGCCTGACAGGGGTGCGTTCGAGGTCATGCGGAGTGTGTTAGAACCTGGTTCTACTCCACAGTCGGCTCCGTCCGCCCCTCCCTTTTCGGTGCCTCAGGTCAAGTCGACTCACTCCCTCATCCCGGACCGCAGAGAGCCAGCTCCTCAGGAATCCCCTGTGGGGATCTCATCCTCTTCCGAGGCCTCTCCTGATTTGGCAGAAGAGCCCCTCGAAGAGAAAGTGTAAGAGGAAACACATAGACTCACCTGAGTCCGTCACCTCTGACAGATTTAGAGGATTCGAGGGTTCCCCGTTCCCCTTCTGAAGATGTCTCATTTGCAGACATTCTAGAAATCCTTAAGCAGAGGGGAAATTGGCCAGCCCTCAACCCTTCGGAGGATGAATCTGTGTACCTTGAGGCGTTTGGCTCTCGTCCTTCCACCTCCTGGGTGTCTCCCCTTGACCCCCTCATGCAGGTGGTAGCAAAAGGCATGGACGGCTCCTGATTCAGTGGACCCCACTCCCAGGAGACCCTCAAAATTCATTACAGCACCAACAGATAAACAGTTTCTGACAAAAGGAGTTTCTGTGGATGCTATGGTGGTTGCTGCTGCCACTAAGAAGGAACTAGCTGATCCTTCAGTGCCTGTCCATCCACCTAACAAGGAATCTAGGTCCATGGACAGGTACGGGAAGCGGATGTTCTCGTCAGTGACCTTTGCAATGCGTTCGCTGAACTACCTATGCCATTTTACTCGTCTTCAAAGGGACTTGATCAAAGAAGCGAGTGATATGTTGAAGGATCCTACAGCTGCGGGTTTTCAAGACAAGATGAACACTCAGCTGGCTACCCTGAACTCCATAGCTAACTCCTCCATGCGCCTCCTTTCGTATGCGGCTGATGGAGCGAGCAGGGCCGCAGGAACAGGAGTGGCCTTACGTAGGCATGCCTGGATGCGGTTATGCAACTTTGCGGACCCCTTTAAAACGTCGTTCACTAATTCCCCGTTTGATGGATCATCTCTTTTTGGTCCTCAAGTGAAAGAAACCTTGACTAGGAGCGAGACTGATGGCAAGACTCTTTCTGCCATCGGAGTCCGTTTTTCTACTCCTTCTAGGCCTTACCCCAAGGGCCAGAAAAGTGGAAAAATGTGGTTCCGCAAACAATCTCAAGGGACTTCGCCTGACGCACAGAGTCGGTTCCCTGCCAGAGGCAGAGGGGGGAACAACAATGGTAGACGTCGCCCTAGAGGCAGGGGGGGTCCGCAGAATCAGGGCAATCGAGAAACTTTCTCCGATAAGCCCTTTCAGCATCCCTGAGGTGTTGCCCGGCTGTCCACCTTCGGAGGCAGTCGGGGGAAGATTGTCACTGTACCCAGAAGCCTGGCTATCCCTAACACGAGACAAGTGGGTACAGTCCATCATTTCCGAAGGCTATTCCATTCCCTTTCTTTGCATTCCAAACCGATCAAAAAAATCCCTTCCAGATGTTCCACCCGCTCAAAGGGATCTGTCAGCTTTGGAAGTTTCAAAACTGCTTGCAAAAAGAGCAATTCAACCAGTTCCAGCAGACCAGCAAGGATCCGGAATCTACTCCAGGTTCTTTTTAGTTCCAAAAAAAACAGGGGACTGGAGACCAATTTTGGATCTCAGTATCTCGAACAAGTCAGTCAAGAAAACACGATTTTGGATGGTCACGCTACAGTCCATACTTCCCCTATTGGGAAGAAAAAACTGGATGTGCTCTATAGACCTTCAGGATGCGTACTATCATATAAAAATGAACAGACGCTCCAGAAGATTTCTCCGCTTCAGGCTGGGAACCAGTCGTTTTCAATTCAGAGCCCTGCCCTTTGGACTCACCACTGCCCCCCGGGTGTTTACCAAATGTATGGCAGTGGTAGCTTCTCACCTGAGACGTCAAGGATTCCAGGTGTTTCCATATTTGGATGACTGGCTCCTTACAGCTCCCACCGAGCATCTTCTTCTCACAGCCAGGGACTACACCTTTCGCACTTGTCAATACTTAGGCATTTCAATAAATTGCGAAAAGTCTGTTTTGTCGCCTTGTCGTGTTATTACCTTCATAGGCGCAATTCTAGACGCAGTCAACATGTCTGCGAGGCTAACAGATCAGAGAATAACAGACATACAAAAACTGGTCTCGCTCATCTTCAGCAGCAACAGAGTCAAAGCCAGGTTAGTTCTGAAAGTATTGGGGATTATGGCGGCTGCCAAACCTTTGCTTCCATTAGCCAGATTCCACATGAGAATCCTTCAATGGATGCTCTTCACACAATGGTCATAGCAGCAACTTCCGATGTCCCACACCATTATGATCACGCAAACATGCAGGAATCATCTTCTGTGGTGGATGTCTTCCCCTCAGCTCTTATTGGGAAGACCCTTTGTTCCTCCCCCTCCGGTTGCTACACTGACAACGGACGCCTCCTGATCGGGTGGGGGCATTATCAGGGCAGAACTGTCCAGGGCACATGGCAACCAGAAGAATGCCACTTGCACATAAATGTTCTAGAGATGAGAGCAGTGCTTTTAGCATTGCAAGCCCTTCAAGACTCTCTTCCCTTGGGAACGATAGCAATCCAGACGGACAATATGTCTGTAGTGTGGTATATCAACAAACAAGGCGGAACCAGGTCCTACTCCCTGTGTCGAGAAGCACTCAGACTGTGGCAATGGGCGATTTCGTCTCAGCGGTTTCTGATAGCAACGCACATCCCGGAAGTCCAATCAAATCGCGGACAAGTTGAGCAGAGCTATCCTCATGCCTCACGAGTGGTCTCTGAAAGACTCTGTTGTGAGAGAAATTTTTCTCAAGTGGGGTCAGCCTTGCTGCGACCTTTTGCTACTCCCCAAAACAGCAAGTGCAGAGATTATTTCACCCTATTCCCTTTACCAGGCCAGCCCAGCAGAGACGCTCTAGTCCAAGTTTGGCCCCGGGCACTTCTGTATGCATTTCCTCCCTTCCCACTAATCTCTCAAGTGATACAGAAAGCTATCGCTCAGAAGGCCTCGTTGATCCTCATTGCTCCTTACTGGCCTCGACAGGTTTGGTTCCCCTTTCTGCATCATTTTCTGTTGGAGCGACCTTGGCATCTGGACCTAGTTCCAGATCTTTTGATCCATCAGTCGGGTCAGTTTCATCGCTCCCTTCCCTCTCTGAACCTCACTGCTTGGTTCCTCCAATTCCAACCTTAGCCAGACTTCCTCAAATATCTCACTCTGTTCGAGATATTTTGATAGCTTCCCATAAATCTTCGACTAGAAAGATTTATTTGAGTAAGTGGAAACGTTTCGCCTATTGGGCTCAAGGAAGGGACATAGATCCTTTCACTGCTTCCATCCAAATGGTCCTTGATTTTCTAGCTGAACTCTTCCATGCAGGTTCATCTCCTTCTACTATTAAAGTTCAACTGGCAGCTATTTCTAACTTTCATGTGGGTATTTCAGAGTCTGCCATAATGTCCCACAAGCTTTGCAAAGCCTTTTTGAAAGGAGTTTTTCTACTCAGACCTCCTATAAGAAATCCTCCTCCTCCTTGGGACCTAAATTTAGTTCTTAGTTCTTTGATTCTTCCCCTTTCGAACCTGCAGCCTCCTGTTCTTTAAAATTGCTATCATGGAAGACTCTTTCTGGTAGCTATTACTTCAGCTAGAAGAGTTTCAGAACTTCATGCACTCAGCTGTCGACCTCCTTATCTGTTGTTCCATAAGGACAGGGTATCTTTACGAACCAACCCGTCCTTTTTGCCTAAGATAGCCTCGGCGTCTAACCTAAATCAAAGCATTGACCTCCCTGTGTTTTTTCCAGAATATTCCAATAGGTCTGAACAAAAATTGCATTGGCTAGATGTTCATCGTCAGTTAAGGTACTATTTGGATAGAACCAAACAATTCAGAAAATCTGACCAGCTGTTTGTCTCCTATGCAGAAGGCAGAAAAGGACTTTCAGTTTCAAAGGTATCATTATCTAGATAGCTAACATCTATGATTTCCCTTGTTTATGAAATTAGACACCAAAAGCTGCCTAACAAACCTAAAGCCCATTCCACCAGAGCTTTGGCTACTTCTATAGCCTTCCAAGACAGACTGCCTATTGACACCATTTGTGCAGCGGCTACTTGGGCTACTCCTCACACTTTCATTTCTCATTATAAGTTGGATTTAGCTTCTAGGCATAGAGCTAACTTTGGTTCCACTGTTCTCAAGAGTCTGTTCCGTTAGGCCACCCGGGACAAGGTGCTAGGACGGTCCCATCCAGCAAGAATGAAGCGAGATAGACAACTTAACATATAGAAGTTATGTTCTTACCATAACGTTCCATGTTAGTTGTCTTCTTCTCGCCTTCTTGCGTCCCACCCTCCTTCCCCCTGGCCTGGACAGACCTAGAGGAGTGTTGATTGTGACCTCTCTTTCTACCACCTCTTACTTTAGGTATATGCTACTGTGCATATTGTCCTGGATCAGGATGTAGGTCACCCTTCTCTTCTCCCTGGTTTATAGAGGTGGACTTTGTTTATAGTTATTCTGTTACTAGTATAAGCTGGGTCTAGCTTACAAACGAGATCTGAGGTAACTCATGCCTAGCATTGTGGGATATAAGGGGAGCCTCGAGCCGGTGGAACCAACTCTCGAGCTTTGAGTGGCCGAGTCGGAGCCGAGGTCGGCTCCGAACCCATCCAGCAAGAAGAAGGCGAGAAGACAACTAACATGGAACGTTATGGTAAGAACATAACTTCTATTTTCTCTCTTCCTTGCAGTTTCAGTTCTTTGTTTTGCCCTTTAGCCTTTCTACTTCCCTAAGGCTCTTCATATGCATCGCTCCTGTATTTGCTTTTTGCAGAATGAGGGGAATGTAGATATTTCCATATCTGGATGACCAGCTCATTCAGGCCTCTTCTCCAGACAACTTCATCATCTTCACTTTGCTGCTTGCCTTCCTGCAAAGTCCAGGGTTTAAAGTGCATTTAAAAAAAATCCATCCTAGGTAGGGTACTAGGCTGTCCGTCCAGGGCCTATACAAGCTTAGCCATAAAGATTCCCTGGCTTTAGCCACCCAGAATTTTATTTACCTGTGCCCCTGTCAAGCAGAACCACAGAAGTGCTACCAGGGATAGATGTCCTATTCCCCACCAGTTGTCCAGATTTTTCTTAAACAGGGTCATTGAGTTGCTCTGTTTGACATGAATGAGCAGCTTGTTGATGTCTCTTGAGACAGGAACCTATCCCTCCAACAAGTTCTGTTAATCGTGGTGACAAGGTTAAGGTCTCTGGAGCTTGTGGCCCACAGGGTTTGGGATTTTTCTAAGTGTAGCATGTCCAACAGCTCCGTCTTTGACATGGCTTTGTATGTTAAGCCGAGATCGCGTCTGAGTAGGCAATATGTGACAGAGTAGCGCTGGAGTTTCTTAAGGCGATTTGCATAGGGCATGTGTTTAAGGCTGGTGATCCTCTTTTTGTCAAGTATTTCTGTGGTCTTTCCAGATGCTTCAAATGTCTTTAGGTACATTCCAAATGGGGTGTTGCACTCTAATGGATCTAATGAGGGCTGAGTAGAGGGGGACAATGACCTCTTTTTTTTTTTTTTTTTTTTTCTGATGTGAAACCTTGTGTGATGGTGTGTGCCACATAGGACTTCCTGACCACTGTGGCTGTGTGGTTGTCAAAGGAGAGACTGCTGTCAACCTGTGTCCCTAGGTCTGTTATCACACTTTCGGTGTTGAGTGGAGAACTGCATATGTGGTAATTTGCTGGCACAGGGTTTTTCACAAAGGGGGATAACTGTGCATTTTTTGGAGTAGAGCTTAAGACCATAGTTTTGAAACCAGGCATCTGTCTCTGCGAGGCCCTTTTGTAGAATGTCCACATCTTTAGGGGATTCAGTAATGGCCCCCAGTTTGCAGTCTGCGAACTTTGTTAGTCATAAGATGTCTGTGCTGGCTTGGACTTCCCGAGATGTAGATGCCGAACAGGAGACCCAGGACTTAACTCTGTGGTACTCCACTTGTCACCGGTCTGGAGACTGATTTGGAATCGTCTACTTTCACTGTGTGGGTTCTGTCGGTGAGCCAGTTAGGCCACCCACCATGTGACATAGGGGTTTATGCCCAGTTTTGAGAGTTTATCAATACCACAGTGTAGGATTGTGTCGAAGGCCTTGGCGAGATCTAGTTAGGCTGTGTAGTTTGCGCAGAACACAGCCTTGAGACGTTGTCAGGTCCCATGGATTCTGTAATTTTGGCTGTGGCGAGTGCATTTTTCACTTGTGTGGCTGTGATTACAGGGACCTGGCACTCATCCGGTATAGTCATGGGCTCTTTCGTTGGCGGAGGGGGGGGGGGGGTATGCACTGAAACTATCCACCAGGATGTTGGCAATATCAGCTGGTTCTGTATGTTTAGTGCCATTGTGCTGCAACTCAGAGCAGATCTGAGTGTTGCCATTGAGATTTTTGACATAGGTTCATAGGTTTATACTAGGCTATCTGCCCTAAGGCATTTATAAGCCTAGCCCAAATTTTTGTGGCTTACGCCACCCCTTATATAAAAATATACTGTGCCCATTAGTTTGTTGTGCCTCTGTCCAGCAGTGACACAGAGATGATTCCCGGGGTAAACCTACGATCTCCCATCCATAGGTCAAGATTTCTCTTTAACAGAGCCAGCGAGGTGCTCTGCCTCACATGGACCGGGATTTTATTCCACAGCATAAGGAGTCTGAGTGATAAATCTATCCCTGCAGCACGTCCTATTTATATCCGTGCTAAGGTTTAAGTCGCTTGCTCTAGTGGTTTTGGTGGATTTGGATTTTTTGAGGTGGAGCATGTCCATTAATTCCGGGTTGGACATGGCCTTGTATGTCAGGCACATGTCACCTCTGAGCAGACGGTATGCGACTGAATAGAGCTGGAGTTTCTTCAATCTGGCAGCATATGACAGAGTCCCTTTATCCTTTTGGTGAGGAACTTTTGGGGTCTCTCCAATTGCTGCAGATGTCGGGTGAGATGCATCCCGAATGGGGCATTGTACTCTATCATTGGTCTGATAAGTGAAGAGTACAGGGGAACAATGACCTCACTAGATCTGGATGTGAATCCCTTCATGATCAGGTGGGCAATGTAGAAGGTCTTTCCAACCACTTTAGCAACGTGAGTGTCAAAAGAAAGACCACTGTCAACCTGGGTCCCCAGGTCCCTGATAACCTCTTCTGTGCGTAGTGGATTGCCACCTATATGGTAGTTTGTGGTTACCTTGTTTTTCCCGAAGGGTATGACTATACATTTTTTGGCGTTTAACTTCAGGCCATAGCTCTGGCACCAGCTATCTGTTTCCGTGAGTCCCTTCTGAAGGATATCCGTGTCCGATGCACTTTCCACTATGGCGCCCAGTTTGCAGTTGTCTGCAAACTTTGTCAGCCAAAGTCCTCCCATGTTGGCCTGTACTTCTGAGAAGTAGATGCCGAACAATAGGGGGCCAAGGACCGAGCCCTGTGGGACACCACTTGTGACCGGCTTGGAGTCTGACATAGCGCCAGCAACTCTAACCCTGTGGGTTCTGTCCTTAAGCCAGTTTGCAACCCATCTTGTGACAATATGGGTTTACATTTAAGCTGGTACGTTTTTCTACAATACCCTAGTGGGGTATTGTTTCGAAAGCCTTTGCAAGGTCAAGGTAGGCTGTATGGACTGCCTTTCCCTCATCAATGGCCTTGGTGACTGTTTCGAAGCATGATCTGCCCTTGACAAAGCCAAACTGGGTCGGGTCCAATGTCTGCAAGTTCCCTATATCTTTGTTTATGATCTCCATTATGATCCTCTCCATAGCTTTGCAGACTAGACTTGTTAAGCTTATGGGGCGGTAATTACCAGGGTCCGTAGAGGCACCGCCTTTGTGGAGTGGGACCACAATTGCCGTACGCCACTCCTTGGGCACGTATCCTGTGGTAAGGCTGAGATTAAACAGCTGCCTTTTGTGCGGGTTTAATTCCTCATTTAGCACGTGTAGCACACAGCCGGGGACACCATCCGGTCCCATTGATGCTGTGTTTTTAGCTTTAGAGAGAGCAGCTTTCACCTGCGCATTTGAGATGTCTGGGAGGCTACACTCTGCTGGGATAGTTATCTCTCCTTTAGGGGGGGAGAGGTGGGTGAAGTTTGCACTGAACCTGTCTGCCAGTATGTTGGCAATGTCTGTGGGTTCAGTGATTTTTGTATCATTTTGGACTAATTCTGAGCATATCTGGGAGTTTCCACCCAGGTTCCTAACATAGCTGAAAAAGGCCTTATGGTTGTCCTTTGAATCCATGGCAATTTTTCTCTCAAAATTGGCCTTCGTTGATTTTGAGTGCTCGTATTTTTTTTACTAATAATGATCAGGGGTGACTTCCCTTTTATGGATTTTGTTCTATCATGTCATAGCTTTCTCCTCTTATTGTAAAGTTTGTTAATGGCTGGGGTCCACCAGACTGGACGTTTGCCCTTTGTGGAAAGAGTCTTGGTTTTATTTGGGATTGCCTGATCCATGCAGTCTTGGAGGTGTTCATAGAAGGCATTTGTAAGGGCTTCCGCAGCTTGGGTTGTGGTTTCCACTGGCTCAGGGGCCTTGAAGGATACCACACCAGTCTTGAGTAGTGTGAAGTTTGCTTTAGAATGGCTATAGAATGCCTTGTGTTTGTCTTTGGAATCAGTGATGATTTTGTTTTCGTAACTTACTTTGGAGGATTTTGACGGATCGCAGCCTCTTACTGAGGCTAACAAAGGGGGTTTTCTAGTCTTGAGATTTTACCCTTTTTTGCAACAGTTTCTTCCTTCTGTTAGCTTGCTAATGGCAGGGGGCCACCAGACTGGGTTTTTTTTTTTTTTCTTGAGTAAAGCGTCGTGGCTCTATCTGGGATGACATGGTCCATGCACTCCTGTATGTGTACATACAGTGCATTGATGTAGGATTCAAGCGGTCGTACTGCTATTGTCCATCTGCATGGGAGTGATTGAAGTTGGCCACTAATGTCTTAAGCATGAAGTTGGCTTTTGAGATTTTTCTTTTACTGTGGTTTCTTTAATAGGGGTGGAGGCGGAACATGGATGTCTAGGGTGATTAGCTTATGGTCAGATCTGACCAACGTGGGACTAACCTCAGGTGTGCAGCACCGATCACCCATGTTGGTAATGACCAGGTCTAGGATATTGCTGCTCCTGGTGGGAGTCTGGATCAGTTGGTCCAAGCCGTTGGAATTTATGAATTCCCAAAAACGCTGTGCTAGCGTGTTGGTACATGAGTAGTTTTCCCAGTTGATGGGTGAGGTAGTTGGTCTCCCAGTATTAGGGTGTTGGGTTGTACATTGATGATTTCTAGTATGTTAAAAGTGGAGTCTGAGTCGTGGGAGATCTGTATCAGGCTACAGTTTGGATTGCAGTCTTGCCCAGTGTTAAACCTGGAGAATTTCTGATGCATTATGTTGGGCAATTATCCTGGAGGTGTGGATATCCCTAGTGAGTATGGACATGCCTCCGGTGTTTCTGTCTAGGTTAGATGGCCGAAAGGTGTGATATGAATTGTAGCCTGGTATAGAAGAGGTGCTCTCTCGAGCCTTGAACCAGGTATCAGTCACTGCACAGATGTCTGTTCTCCATTTTAAGGAGTGGCTCAAGTGAGTGCATTTTGAGGTTTAGACTTCTAGCAATGAGTGGCATTACTCAGATTTTGTTTGCATCAGTTATGGTGGTATGTTTCTTTTGAGCCTTGCCTAGAAAAGACACTATGAAGTGGCAAGAGCCTTAGCTAGTATCCGAAAACCCAGGGGCAACAGGTGCAGGGCATCTCTGGCAAAGCATCGTGGCTTCTGTCATATAGTCCCAGGCTGACAGATACTGGATCCCTTAGGAATGACACCAGATGTTTAGCCAATTGTTGACGTCAGTCATTTTGTCCTTGTACTGAAATGTCATTCTGGGTGATGGCAGGATGCTACTCAGGGCTAGGGTCATACTTGCTAGGGCTACAAGATCCGAGAGCTCCATGTTTCTCCATGTAGTCCAGGGAGGTACGTCTCAGGTCGTTCTCTCCAACATGAACATGGATAGTCATATTTGTACTTGCTGTAAAGAGACCCGAATGTGTGCGTTGTGGCGGATCCTGGCACCTGACAAGCAGCTAACTAATATTCTTGTGTAACCTGGTGAGTGGGACATCGGTGTGCCTGACTATAGAATCACCGATGACTACTGTGCTGGGTACATTGTTCTGCCTTAGGGGCTGTGGTTGAGTGACACACTGGTTTCGTAAGCTGTGTCACTTGGGTTGTGGTGGTGGTGGTTTGCATTTCTGCTTTGGAGGTCTCTATTTGGGCAAATTTGTTTTATGGACCTCCACGAATGTAGGTGTGTGTTGTGCTGCTATGTGTGGGTATAGATTTTGAAGGAATGTGTGTTGAGTGTTTACCTTCTCCTCTTGACTGACTAGTCCAGTCTTGGCTGGAGAGAGCTTGGCTTCTAGTTTGGCAATATAGGTGCATCGCTCACAGGTTGTGGTGGTAGGAGGAGAGGGTTGCTACATTGCCTCAGGATGCCCAGATTCACCAGGTGAACAGGAGAAGACACCAGGAGCTGACCCTTGGACATGCCTGGATAGGAAATTATTTAAGTGCTAACTGTTTTAAGTGCTAACTGTTTTAAGTGCTAACTGTTTTAAGTGCTAACTGTTTTAAGTGCTAACTGTTTTAAGTGCTAACTGTTTTAAGTGCTAACTGTTTTAAGTGCTTGATAAAGAGAGTTGAGTGTTGTAGCAATTTATGGTCATATGTTGCTTGCAATGGTTTCTAGGCAAGTGCTGAGCTAAGAGGAACAGATTTGAGTGTTTAAAAGCTGCAGTAGCTAGTTCTAAGGGAAAATGTGAAGAGTGAACTTTCTGGTGCTGGTAATAGTTTAACCCTAGCTAACTGTCACTGCGTGATGCGCAAAACCACACAAACATGGGTTTTTAAACGGAAAGATGAAAGGTATAGAAATAGCCCAAAATGGCCAATAAAACTACAGATTTTGACCTGAAACCACTCCACCAATGACAGGCTGCTTAAAGCTCACCACTCTCACTGATGAACAGCGAAGCTTCCCTCTATCTTAATAAGGTCTGGGCAACACAAACTACAAAACTGCCCGGGATTCAGCAATATCTGAAAACTGGACTCTACTGGTTATAGGAAGGCGGGAAATGAGTAGAGTGTGAGGATTTTTTTAAATGAAAACAGATACAGTAATGCTTTCAAGGGGGAGAAATGGCTATCACACTTGAGTGTGTAGCCCACAACAGTTAAACAGGTGAAAAACACAAACTATCAGTTAAAGTGCTAACAGTATCAGAATAAAAAAAAAAAAAAAAAAAAAGTTTTAAGTCGCAAAGTTTAAAAAAAAAAAAAAAGGCTCTGAATAGTGCGGTTAGCGAAAATGGGCAATAGTAAGCAAAACTGAGGTACTTAATCCACTCAGTCTCTCCTATCTCTGCTGCTGTAGAACTCTGCAGGACACCCAGGCAGGATCTTGCTGAGGTGTATACGCCTGACTCCTTCCCAGGATCATCTATTTCTAGGGTACCGGCACTAGATGGTTCCAATGCCAGCATCACTGCCTCCTCCCATTGCTTTCACCTATGATAGCGTACTTTCAAATTCTTCTTCCTCTGGCCTCCACTGTAGCTAGGGAGTTTCTCAGAGCTCTGGGTTATATGGCTTCCACCATTTCTGTGCTTCCTCTGGGCAAGCTTCATATGAGAAAGCTCCAGTGATTCCTGAAGTCAGTCTAGTTTTATCATTTTCATCCTCTGGTTTTTCCAGTTCCCCTTCTTCCCTGTCTAAGCTGGAACTTCAGTGGTGGATTCATCAGTTGTCCATCAGTCCCGGGCTTCCCTTTTCAACCTTCAGTCCCCTCTCAGGATCTCTTCACAGATTCATTAGATTGGGGGCCTATCTTGGTCCTCTGAAAGTGGAAGACCTTTGGTCTCTTGGAGGAGGACCACATCAATATCAGACGAGAGCTCTTGTGGCACTTCAGACTTCACTGTCCCCCTTCCGGGGGCCCCTCAAAGTCTTCAACAATACCGCAGTAATGTGGTACATCAGCAAGCAGGGGGGACAAGATCTTATTTCCTATCCAGTCTAGCTGTTCAGGCTTGGGATCTAGTTGTCCAGTATCAGGTGATCTTTCAGGCAGTTTATATTCCTTAGTTCAAAACATTGTTGCAGATTCTCTGAGCAGGTCCCTAAGTTTCGTGGGTGAATGCTTCATAGTGATGTGTTTATGGACATTGCCCAACAGTGGGGTACTCCTCGTAGATCTTTTGCCTCCCCTGTGAACAGACAGCTTCCTGTATTGCACTGCAATCCCATGTCCCCTGGCTGGGAAAGTGGACGCTTTTTCTTGGGGATGTTTCTTTTTGTTTCATCTCCCCTTCCACTTATACCGAAGGTTCTGTTGAAGATGGAACAGGATGCTTACCAAATCTTGTTGGCAGACTACCTTTTTGCCCAGACGGCACTGGTTCCCTCTTCTGCAGTTGGCCAACAGCAGTCATCACAAGTTAACTCACAGGGTGGGTCTATTCACAAAAGGCAAGGGGGTCTCATCCATCCACACCTGTCCACTCTTCAACTGATATTGTGGGTGGTAGGATTTTGATTCCTTTTAAGATGCCTTTTATCTGATGATATGCTTTGGGTCCTGCAGTGGGCCAGGAAACTTACCAGAAAATCTTATTTGTCCAAGTGGAAGAGATTTTCTGTCTGGTGTCTTTCTCGTAACCTGGATCCATGTACTGTGGAAGTCCCTTTGGTTCTGTCTTGTTTGTGTGAATTTCTCAATGCTGGGTTGGTGTATTCTTCTGTGAAAGCCCACCTGTCAGCTATTTCTGATGATCTTCGTGTTTCACTGTTGCAGTCATTATATTTGGGTAATCTTGCTGGCAGGTTGCCCAGTCGGCCTGAATTCCAAAGTCCTGGGTCCTGCGTTGGCTGCTATCACCCGCTCCCTGACGTCAGGTCGTCAGGGGTATAAAAGATGCGGCTGACGCCATTTTCTTTAGTCTATTGCCGCACGGTGCCCGAAGCAGTTCGCAAGTGCCGGTCGGCAGATTCCTAAGATTTTCGTGTCCAGATCAGAAGTCTTCAATAAAGCCAAGTACCCCATTGGGGGAACTTTTTTCTTGCTCCAGACTGATGTCAGAAAAAGTAAATTGTATTTCTTGTGGAAAGCAAATACCTCATAAGGATTTTCATTCTTACTGTATTCCTTGCCTAGGCCCTGATCACAACGTTTCTGGTTGTTGGTTTTGTGTTACATTTAACCAACGCACTATTAAGCGTCGGTATGATTTTGCTTTAAACTATTTTGGACACCAGTTTAATTATCCAGAAATGTCGGATAGCCATCCGACTACCGGAGTTCACAAAAAACGCAAAGTAAAGGAGAGAGACCGACAACAGAGGCCCAAAACCAACGATGAAGCTTTTCCTAAGCCAGTCGCCGGTTTGCCGGTTCTCAGTGAGACTCTTTTGCAGCCCCTGACACCCGCTACTTAAGTCGCAGGCCGCTACCAACTCCCACATGGAGTCTGCCATGCCGCTGGAAACTCAAGGTATTGGAGCCACGGATATTATTCCTTCAGATGGGTCCGGTGCCGCTGAGCAGGCACCGGCTTCTGAGGGTGTATTCAGACCTAAACATCTTTACGTTAAACCAACTTCAGCTTCAAAGGGAAAGACTAAAGCACCTTCTAAAGCAAACAAACTCAAGAGCCACGTGGTCAGGCCTCTATGCCCAAAAAAACAGATGCTCAAAATGGGCGAAGACTTTATTACCTTGATCAGGGGTTCCCATCCCCCTCGTGATGAGGCCTAGGCAAGAGACTGACAAACTTCAGATCAGGTTTCCATTTCTTCTGGTTCCTCTTCTGATCAGGAATATTCCCCCCCAATGAGGATTCTGATGCTGAAGAAATCTATACCTTCAGCTTCTCCTCCAGAGGACTATTCTTTTGGGGAAACCTTGCATACCATGAGGGAGCATTTCCACTGGGAGAGCCAAGATTTTTTAGAATCTAAAAAGAGGCTCAGGGATTTCCTTTTACTACCTCAACACAGGCCACTAGCCATTCCACCTGTCTAGACTTACCCCTGACTCCATACGTCCAGCTCCTGTTAAGCTTGACAGATATTACAGGGTTCCTGACTCTCATAAATTCCTTTCTAAAAACCCTGCTGCAGACCCAGAAACTATTTCACAGGGCCCCAAAGGAGTTGAGGTTTCCTCTGCAAAAAAAAACTTACCCCTTCTGACAGAGATTCTAGGGCACTTGATAGATGGGGAAAAAAGGTTTACACATCTGCTACCTTGGTCATAAGGGACTTAAACTGTCAGCTTCATATGCTCAAATATCAGCAACATGTCATGGCATTGCTTAAACAGAAAATGTTGTTCAACTCTGAATGTGCAGAAAACAAGGAAATGCAGGATTTATTGCATGCAGCTGAACAAGTTGGAAAGCCTACTTTGCAATGTGGTTTTGATTCTTTGGAGGCCTCCTGCAGGGCCGCAGTTACGGGTTCTGTAATTAGGAGGCATGCTTGGTTAAAGGAACAAAATCTGCCCGATCATGTCAGAGTTACATTATTAGATGCACCTTTACAGCATTATATTTTGTTTGATGTTAAGGCAGAAGAGGTGTTAAAGAAAATGGAGGACAAAGCAAAATCTATGCAAACTGTCAAAGATTTTTTACAAGTACAGCCACCTAGGTTTAGTAGACACTGGCCAACAAAGAATTGGTCCTTTCCTGTGTCAGACCAAAAAGGGGCAAATCCAGACACCCTAGAGGCAGATCCCAGGCTCAAGGTTCATACAGGTCAAAGCAATGGGGTGCTTCTACCTCCAAAGTTGAAGACAAATCACAACCATACGGGAAACAGCACAATGACTTCCCCCTGCCTGCACCAAGTGCTTATCTCCGGGCAGCACCCTTGGGGGGAAAATTAGCACTTTTTTCTCAAAATTGGCACATCATAACCCAGGACAAGTCGGTTCTAAATATCATGTCACAAGGCTACAAGTTCCATTTCCATACCCTGCCAAAGGCAAACGGCTGGCCAGATCTGCCAAAAAATCAATGGGCGGTGGCACAAAAACAAGTCTCATCCCTCATGGACAGTGGGGCCATTCAACAAGTACCAGAGCAAGAGCAGAGAATGAGGATTTTACTCGACTGTTCTTGGTACCCAGAAAGGACCAGGCCTGGAGACCAATACTATTCCTATCTATTTTGAACACATTCCTGGATATACCAAAATTCAAGATGTTGACTTTGCAGCAGCTTCTGCCCATGCTTGGCAAGAAAGCTTGGCTTGTGAATTTAGACCTAAAAGAGGCATAACTGCATGTCCCAGTCAGACAAATATGCAGAAGATAACTCAGATTCAAGGCTGGCTCAATGCATTACCAATTCTCTGCAGTGCCCTTTGGCTTATCTACTGCACCCAGGGTCTTTACAAAGTGCCTGGCACCAGTAATTGCATTCTGCAGACAGAGGAATACAAATATATCCTTACTTGGACGACTGTAATTCAAGCAAAGAACAAGGACGTTCTTCAATAGCATCTGGCGTTTGTGAAAAGACTTCTAACATGCCTAGGGTACACAGTCAACGAAAAGAAATCAAAACTAGTACCCCCTTGAGATATTCCTTGGTGCAAGCTTAAATACACTGCCCAGATGGCTTATCTCATGCCAGACAAAGGCAACTGACTACCTATTTCAAAATGTTGGCAACAAAGGCCCAGTTATCTGCAAGAAAAATTCTGCAGGCTTTGGGCTTCATGGCATCTTGCATCCTACTAATTCCATATGCAAGACTGCATATGAAGAAACCTCAGTGGTACCTAAAAAGTGTTTGGACTCAACATTGCCACAGCCTGGAAACTGTGACTACTCTCATTCCCTGCCTGCAACAGGAGTTTCGATGGTGGGCAAAGGCTTGTCACCAAAACAAGGGACAACCATTCATATTACCCCCAGCCAGGCAGACACTAACAACGGATGCATCAGATTATGCCTGGGGGGCCCACGTGACAGGAAGATGCATTCAGGGCACATGGACCTCAAACCAAATGCATCTACATAACAATCGAAATGAGATGCTAGCTGTTCAAAATGCCCTGACAGCCTTCAAGGACCTACTTCATCCGGGACATCTACTAATAGACAGACAACACGGTTATGTGGTATATAAACAATCAGGGGGGCACACATTCTTTACCCCCTTTGCAGACTAGCCATGACTTTGTGGGACACAGCATTGACTTACCAAGTACATCTGCTGGCACAATTCCTGCCAGGAGGGAAAAATACTCTGGCAGACTAAGCAGAAACCTCATGGAGCCCCACAAGTGGCAGCTGGATGCACAAGTCTTCAGCACGATAACAAGGAAATGGGGGTGCCCGGACATAGATCTATTCGCCTCCCCTCACAACTACCAACTAAAAAGATTCTGCACATGGATTTATCACTGACTAGCATGGAAAGTAGATGCCCTATCTTTCAGCTGGAAAAATCTATCAGTATATGCCTTTCCCCCACTGCCTCTCCTCCCCAAGGTACTCCTAAAGATCGGACAGGAGAAGCCACAGATGATACTGATTGCCCCAGACTGGCCCCGCCAGTACTGGTATCCAATACTAAGGAACTTGTCTCAATGCCCAGCTTGGACCTTACCTCAAATACCTCATCTACTGTCCTAGCAAAACAATCCGATCCTGCACAGCCAACTCAGGACTTTAAACCTGGCAGCATGGCGAATAATGTAGTCCTACATAACACACCTCTCAGTAAAGCTGTGATGGATGTCATTTTGGAAGCCAGAAGGCCTAGTACTAGAAAATCTTATGCTGGAAAATGGAAGTGATTCTGTGCTTGGAACCAGGCACAAGGAACTGATACAGCTGTGCCAAATATTCCTCAGACTTTGCGATACTTAACTGAGATGCTGGACAAAGGCCTATCTTTTTCATCTTTTAAAATTCATGCCTCTGTCATTTCGGTTCATTACAATACAGAGCTGCCAATCTTTTCTCATCCCTTATTAAAGCAGTACCTCAGAGGGGCCAAACATTTGAGGCCTCCAAGGAGATCACCAATGCCTGCATGGGACCTCAACTATGTCTTGGAAAAACTCACCCTGCCTCCTTTTGAGTCAGCTGCTACTGCTGATATAAAGTTTTTATCTTGGAAAACAGCTCTGTTCCTAGCAATAACTTATGCAAGACGAGTTTCAGAGCTACAGGCACTCATGGCTGTGGAACCTTTTATCATTTTTTTTATCCAGACAGGGTCTCTGAGGACAAACCCTACATTTATGCCTAAGGTGGTGTCCAGTGTGGCTCTTAACCAAACTATTCATCTGCCAACTTTTTATCCAGATCCGCAAAACAAGGGGGAGAGAAATCTGCATTCTTTGGACGTACACAGACAGCTTAGATTCTACTTGGACAGAACCAAAGTTTTCAGAAAGAGCAATTGCTAGTGGCATATGCTGCAGGATCACAAGGAAACGCCATCTCAAAGCAGACTATTTCAAAGTGGATAGGCCACTGCATTCGTTTCTGCTACTTACACTATGGCAACCCAGTGCCCAAGGGCATTAGGCCACATTAAACCAGAGCTGCAGCCACTTCAGCCTTTCTCAGGGGAGTACCAACCAAGGACATTTTAGAGACTGCTACTTGGAGTTCAGTGCACACCTTTACAAAGCACTATCATCTGCCACTCTACTCTAAATCCAGGGCAGGCTTTGCCACTGCAGTTCTGCAGGGCCTCGTAGCCACTCCTAACGCTGTTTAGCTCCAGCCTCCCAACCATAGCTTTGGGAATCTACCCAAATGTGATGACTGCAACAGTGAAACACGAAGAACATAGTACAGTTGTGTACACTTACCATAAATGTAGATGTTCGAGTGTATTCACTGTTGCAGTCCAGGTTACCCACCCGCCATCCCCCTTTCTTCAGATGGATCCTATCTTTCCTCCTTTGATTTATACAACCTATGTGGAAAGGTATAAAGAAAATGGTGCCGGCCGCATCTTTTATACCCCTGACGTCAGTGAGGGGGCAACAGCAGCAGACGCAGGACCCAGGACTTTGGAATTCAGGCCAACTGAGGGCAACTTGCCAGCAGGATTACCCAAATGTAATGACTGCAACAGTGAATACACTAACATCTACATTTATAGTAAGTGTACACAGCTGTACTTTGTCTGATGTGGACTCCCCCTTTGACTTCTAGATTTGAAGTCAAACAATTTCTTAAAGGCATTATTCATATTAGGCCAACCAGAAAACCTCTTCCTCTTTCCTGGGTCCTAAATTTTGTTTAGGAAAAACTGACTCTGGCTCCTTTTGAGGCTTCAGCTTCTTTACAACATTGTTCTTGGAAGACTGTTCTTGGCCCTTACTTCAGCCAAATGAGTGTCTGAGCTGCAAGTGCTCAAGACCGATGTTCTTCATGTTTCACTGTTGCAGTCATCACACTTGTTATCCTGCTAGGGATAGCCCTCAGTCGGCCCGAGTAGCAGAGGCTTAATATTTCTGTGCCGGTTGCTGTAGCTCCAGGAATGATGTCAAGTCGTCAGTGGTATAAAATCAGTCAGCCGATGCCATTACGTCAGTCTTTTTAACCGAGGAGCCCAAAGTAGAAGCAATTCACACAAGTGCCGGTCGGCCTCTACCTGTGTTTTCATTTCCAAATTGAAGTTGAAGCCTTCTAAAGCTAAGTAGCCATTGGGGATCCTTTTTTCATTTTCTAACCAATGTCAGAACAAGTAAACAATAGTCTCACCTGTGGAAAGCAAATACCACACCAAGGCTTCCATTCTTACTGCGTCACCTGTTTAGGCCCGGATCACGACGTCCCTCACTGTCGCTTTTGTGCTTTGTTCAACGTCAGACCTATACGTCATCGGGCCCTTATTGTAGCTAAATTTTTTTTGCTCAGTCCTCTTGATCCAATATGGCTTCGGTAAGCCATCCGACTACCGATCTTCCAAAAAAAGTAAGGATAAAGACAGAGACCGCACAGGTCCAAAACTGCCAACAACACTTCTGTTAAGCTAGTCGTCAGTTCTCCAGTCCTCAGTGAGGCACTTTCGCAGCCCCTGATGCCTGCTTCTTTGGATTCGCAGGCCGCTACTGAGACCCATTCAGAGTCCGGTATGCCACAAGACTCTTCCTCTACTTAGCTTCCTGTGGATGTCTCTACCTTGGATGAGTCCAGAGCCACTGAGCAGGCACTGGCTTCCGAAGAAGTTCTTTGCACTACTTGTACTCTACACAGACTACTTTCGCGTCTTCAGTTCTTTTTATAACTACCGAGTTTCTAAGGCCCAGGGTACAAACTACGCCCAAAAAAGACCCAAGCTCAGGCACCTGCTTCCATGCTTCAATCTGAAATGCTTAAAATGAAGGAAGACCTTATGCTTATTAGGGGATGCCAGGCTACCCCGCCCTTCCAAAAAGAGACCTGTCCCCAGTAGATTTATCTGAACTTGAGTCCAATGACTGAGATTTATGAATATGAAGCCATGCAACCCTTCTCTGTTAATGAGGATTCTGATGCAGAGAAGTCCTTTCCTTCTGCCTCGCCTCCTGAGGATTTTTCATTTGGTAAAACCCTACCTACTTTAATGGAGCATTTCCAGTGGGAATGTCAGGACTATCCTCGGTCAAAAAAGAGACTCTGGGAATTCTTCGATTTACTACAGCACAGACCTTTAGCCATTCCTCCTGTCCTGGATGTGAATGGTGTTTTTATGTAATACAGTTGGACTCCTGGCACCCTTTCTCCTGCTCTCAGGAAACCTGACTGGGACTAGAGTCCCTGACTCTCTCAAATTCCTTTTCAAAAATCCTACTGACCCAGAGGTCATCTCCCAATGACCAAAAGGAATTAAAGCAACCTCAGCTAAGAATCCCACCCCCTCAGACAGCTATTCCCAAGCTTTAGATGGGGTAAAAAAGTATACACCTCTGCAACTCTTGCTATAAAAGCACTAAGTGGTCAGTTCCGCATGCTGAAATATCAGCAGCATATCATGGAACTCCTCAAACAAAAAATATCTTCCTTTCCTGCTTGTGCAGAAAATAAAGAATTCCAAAGGCATATGCATTCCGCAACCCAAGTTACTAAGCACACCTTGCAATGTGGCTTTAACGCCTTTGAAGCATTTTGCAGGGCAGCCGTCACTGGCTCTGTCCTTAGAGGGCAAATCAAAATTGTTGGACGCACCATTGAACAAGCACAATTTGTTTGTCACCAAGGCAGAAGAGGTCTTAAAGATGGAAGAAAAAGCTAAATGTATGCAGACAGTTATTTTCTACAGGTCCAACCTCCGAGGTCCAGTAGGCATTGCCCCTCCAAGCACTGGTCCTTTCCGGACACCTGCAGGCCAGCTCAGCTCAGACCCAGGGGAAGCAGACCCAGCAGACAACAGTCTCAGGGAATGCAGAAGATCTAAGCAGTGGAGTTCTTCCACTTCAGTAACAGGGAGTGCTAAGCCCACCCCCTTATGTTAAGAACTCACAATGACTTTACACCTCCACCTCTTACCTCTGCCCACTTGCTTGTGCCCCTAGGAGGAAACTCTCCTTCCATGCAAACAACTGGACCTCTATTACCAACGGCCGATGGGTTCTCAACATAGTGTCCCAGGGATACAAATTTTATTTCTCCACACTGCAAACCCGAAAAGGGTTTCCAGATCTTCCCAAAAACCAGTGAGCAGAGGCCAAAAAGCAAGCCCTTTCTCTGCTCTCCATGAGGTCCATACAGCGTATTCCTGCAGAACAGATACGCCAAGGTTTCTATTTTAGACTCTTCCTGGTACCCAGAAAGAGAGCACCTGGCGCCCAATCCTCTATCTGTCTTTTCTAAACACCTTTCTTGTGATACCAAAATTCATAATGCTCACCCTTCAGCAGCTTTTTCCTATGCTTTCCAAGGATGCTTGGTTAGCCACCCTAGACCAACGAGGCCTACCTACACATCCCAGTAAGGGAGTTTTGCAGGAGATATCTACGTTTCAGGGCAGGATCTGTGCACTTTTAGTTCTCTGCACTTCCCTTTGACTTATCCACTGCTTCCAGAGTTTTCACAAAATGCCTGGCCCCAGCCGTTGCTTTTTGCAGACAGAAATATTCAAATTTACCACTACTTAGTTGATTGCCTGATTCAGGCAGACAGGAAAAGCTCTTACAGCACCTGACCTTTGTAAAGGACCTACTGACCACCCTGGGGTATACCATCAATGAAAATAAATCAAAACTAGTCCCCACACAAAAAATTGTATTCCTGGGAGCAAGCCTGGACACAGCATCCCAGATGGCATTCCTTACTCCAGAAAAACAAGCCTACCTGACAGGCTACTTCTCTCAACTAGCCACCCAAACCTAGTTATCCGCAAGGAAAATCCTGCAAGCTCTAGGGTTCATGGCATCCTGCATTCTGCTCATTCCGTATGCTAGACTGCATATGTGGAAACTAGAATGGCACCTAAAAAGTCTTTGGTGTCAACACTCAAGACCTGGAAACTGTCATACCTATGATACCCTGTCTAAAGAAGGATTTTCTTTGGTGGGCAGCAGCATGCAGCTACAACAAAGGACTTCCTTTCTCACAACCCCATGCCGCCCAGACCCTCATCACAGACTCATCAGACTATGCCTGGGGTGCACGCCTGGACGGTAGATGCATTCAGGGCAATTGGAGCCCAAATCAAATAAATCTGCGCATCAAAAAGAGATGCCAGCTGTTCAGCACGCCCTGTCAGCTTTCAGACCCCATACTCTCCCCGGGGCCTCTAGTGATCAAAACAGACAACACCACAGTCATGTGGTATATCAACATGCATGGAGGGATTCACTCTCTTATCCTCTCTGTAGGCTCGCCACAACCCTTTGGCATATGGCCTCAGCCTTGCAATTACACCTGCTAGCACAATTCCTGCCAGGCTCCCTAAACTCCCTGGCAGATAACTTAAGCAGGAGCCTGCTAGACTACAGAACCTTCAACCTTGTAACCCAGAAATGGGGCACCCCGAAGGTGGACCTCTTCGCCTCCCATTCCAATCATCAGCTCAACAAATTCTGCACCAGGGAACCTCGCAGCAAGGCCTGGAAAGTAGATTCTCTATCCTTCCAATGGGTAAACCTCTTGATCTGTGCATTTCCCCCTCTACCACTCATTTCAAGGTTACTGCTCAAAATAAGGGAGGAAAGCCTAAGGGCAATCTTGCTCCAGACTGGCCACTCCAGCACTGTTACCCACTGCTGCACAGCCTGTCACCCCTGCCACCATGGCACCTACCTCAGATCCCAACACTCTTGACCCAGAAGAATGGGAGAATTCATGCTTCCACAATTGCAGAACCTGAACCTGGTAGCTTGGCTTATTCCCTGACATCTCCTCAAGCTGCCAGCCTAAGCAATCAAGTCCTGGATGTTATACTTGAGGCCAGACGCCCCAGCACTAGAACGTTCTATGCTGACAAGTGGAAAAGGTTTTGCACCTGGATCCAGGCTAAGCGAGCCGAAACAGCACAGGCCCTCCCTCTCTTCCTGGATTACCTAGCAGACCTACACAGGGGTCTATCCTTCTCTTTTATTAAAATTCATGCCTCTGCCATCTCTGCTCATTACAGCGCAGAGCCCACCTCTCTTCTCACACCCTCTCATCACAGTTCCTAAGAGGGGCTAACAACTTGAGGCCACCCAGAAGAGCTCCTACCCCAGCTTGGGACCTTACCTTTGTGTTGGAAAAGCTCACCCTTCCCCCTTTTGAGCTTGCAGCTTCAGTAGAGTTAAAATTCCCCTCTCGGAAAACAGCCTTGCTTCTGGTCATCACTTCAGCTAGAAGAGTTTGAGCTGCAAGCACTCATGGGTGTAGAGCCCTTCATCATTTTCCATGTTGACAGGGTCTCCCTCAGGACTAACCCATCCTTCATGCCTAAAGTGGTGCCCAGTGTGGCTGTCAACCAATCCATTCATTTGCCCACCTTTTTTTTTCCCTAACCCACGGAACAAGGGGGAAAGGATTCTGCACTCTTGCACTCTCTTGATTCTGTCTGGACAGGACTAAATCTTTTAGAAAAACTGACCAATTGCTAGTCAGCTTTGCAGCAGGGGCAGAGGGGCAAGGCCATATCCAAACAAGCAAGCACCAAATGGGGATAGCACAATGCATCCATTTCTGCTACAAACAGCACTGGAAACCGCCCCCAAAGGGGATGAGGGCGCATTCCACCAGGACAACCTCCACCTCTGCAGCTTTTCTCAGAGGAGTCCCCACAAGAGACATCTTGTAGGCTGCAAGACTTCTGTGTTCATACCTTCACCAAGCATTACCTTCACCAGGCATTACCATCTGCCTATCTTCTCCAAATCCAGGACAGGCTTTGCCACTGCAGTTTTGCAGGGCATCCTAGCCAGCCCCCCAGTCTTCTTGACTGCCTCCACCCTTTTCTTCAGCTTTGGGAATCAACCCAAGTGTGATGATTGCAACAGTGAAACACGAACATAGTACAGCTGTGTACACTTACCATAAATGTAGATGTTAGTGTATTCACTGTTGCAGTCCTGGATAATCGTGTTTCACTGTTGCAGTCATTGCATTTGGGTTATCTGCTTGCAGTAGCCCTCAGTCGGCCTGATTAACAAAGTCTTGCGCCCTGCGTCGGTTGCTATCATAGGTTGGTACTAGGCTGTCAGCCCTAGGGCCTATACAAGCCTAGCCGTAACAGTTCCCTGGCTATTTCTTCCCACACTATTTACTTCCCTGGACCCCTGTCTAACAGGGCGACTGACATGATCCCTGTGGTGAATTTCCTTTCTCCCATCCAATCGTCAAGGTTCCTTTTGAATAGGGCCAAAGAGGCACTCTGCTTGACATGTATGGGCAATCTATTCGAGTCTGTGGAGTCTCTGGGTCTGGAACCTATCCCTCCAGCATGTTTTGTTTATTGTGATGACAAGGTTTAGATCCCTGGAGCGTGTGGCTCTGAGGGATTGGGAGTTGTTTAAATGTTGCATGTCCAACAGCTGTGGGTCTGACATGGCCTTGTATATTAAGCAGAGATCCCCTCTTAGTAGACGATATGCGACAAGAGTATAGCTGGAGTTTTTTAAGGTGGTCAGCATAGGGCATCTGCTTTTAGGCCTGTGATTCTTTTAGTGAGGTGGTACTGCGGCCTTTCCACTTGTTGCAGATGTCTTGAGAGGTACATACCAAACTGGGCATTGTATTCTATAATGGGTCTAATGAGGGATGAGTACAGTGTGACAATTACCTCCTTTTTTCTGGATGAAAAGCCCTTTGTGATGAGTTGTGACGTCAGGGGTATAAAACATGCAGCCGACGCCATTACATCAGTCTTTCTTGCCGTGCGGTGCCCGAAGCACAAGCAAGTTCGCAAGTGCCAGTCGGCCAACTCCTGAAATTTTCGTTTTCGAGTTTCAGAACCGAAGTCTTCAACTAAAGCTAAGTACCCAGTTGGGGAAACTTTCTTGCTCTTTACCAATGTCAGTAAAAGTTAATTGCATTACTTGTGGAAAGCAAATACCTCACAAAGATTTTCATTCGTACTGTATTCCTTGCCTAGGCCCTGACCATGACATACCTTGCTGTCTGTTTTGTGCTTTAATCAGCGCACTATCCGTTGTCTGTATATTTTCACCTCTAAATATTTCGGTTCTCTGTTTAATTATCCAGAAATGTCGGTTAGCCATCCAACTACCAGGATCCAGAAAAAAAAACGCAAAGATAAAGACAGAGACAGCCCGCTGAGGTCCAAAGCTGCCAATGGCGCTTCTCCTAAGCCATTCGCCAGTTCGCCGGTACTCGGGCGCTTTCGCAGCCCCTGATACCCGCTGCTTCTGACTCGCAGGCCTTTACTGAGACCTATTTGGAGTCTGGTATGCTGCGAGATGCTTCAGCTGTGGAACCCGTGGATGTCTGTACCTTGGATGGGTCTGGAGCTGCTGTGCAGGCACCGGCTTCTGAGGGTGTATTCAGGACTACAGACTTGCATATTAAACCAACACCGCATTCATTTAGGCCAAAATCTCGAACCATGCCTAAGAAACCGCCCAGGCTGAAGGCTCAGGCCTCTATGCCTAAAAAACAAATAAGAATGGCTGACGATCTTGTAACTCTATTCAGGGGAAGCCAACCTCCCCCTTCTGAGACCTAGGACTGAAGTTTATGAATCTTCTGAACAGGTTTCTGATTCTACTGATCTGGATTTGCCCCTATCTACTTATGAAGATTCTGATGCAGAGGACTGTATTCCCTCTGCTTCCCCTCCAGAAGATTTTTCTTCTGGTGAGACCTTACATACTTTTAAGGGAGCATTTCCACTGGGAAAACCAGGATAATCTGAAGTAGTTACTTCATTTGTTCTGCAACCTGTGCGTCTCTGATCCGACCTCGGATCCGACGGACAGCTTTCCAAGCTTCAAGATCCGAGCTCCTAGCTCCTCCCCTCTACCCACAATCCCCTGTCACCACCACACTACCACAGATCGTTTTTGCCGTGGCTTGAATCACAAGCATCTTGAGAAGAGCTTCTGAGCTTAGTAACAGGGAAGTGAATTTTTTTTCAAGAAATTTTCTTAAAACTTTAACAAGTTAAAAAGAAGAGTGTTGAGAGTGTTTCTCTGCCCTTTTTTATTTTCGGGTTTGCGTTTTATTCAGTTAACCCTCCCAGGTGTTTGGGCGTGAGTGTGTGTCAGGAAAATGGCCGAAGGCCATAAAGCTATTTTTTCAAAGTGTACTGGGTGTGGCCATAAGCTTTCCCCAGCTGATGGCCACAATCAGTGTGTTATATGCCTGGGGGTTGCCCATTTGTCTTCAGACTGCCAGGTTTGCGCAGCCTTCAACCCCCGGGCTGTGAGGGACAGGAGGAACAGGCTTATTCTGGCAAGATTACTTCCCCCCGGAGGAGGCCTCTTCCTCCTCTCCCTCCAAAGTGCAGGCTGCCCAGGTAGCTTCAGCACCCCTGATTCCCTCGACTCAGGCTGAGACTCAACCTCCCACTACTGCCTTGAGTACTAGGGAAGTTCAGTCTTCTCCTTCTAGGGAAAAGCACAGAGAGAAGCACAGACACAAGAGGCGAGCTGAGCCTCATCCCTCGGCTCCGCCTTCGAAGACTGTTAAACCGCCTCCGAGGGTGTCCGGACCTTCTCCTTCTCGGCTCCGATCTTCTTCCTTCTCGCCAGAGGAGGAGCTCCTATCACCCTCGAGGTCGTCGAGGCGGCCCACCAGGCCCGCCTCTACGACCTCCTCTAGATCTACTAGGTCTCTCTCCTCCGATGTGGACAGGATGATGCGCTGGTTTTTGCAGACCTAAATGCAGATGGGGGTGCTCCTGCCTCCCCCCCCCCCCCACAGGGGGGGAGTGCAGCTTCAATATTTGCCCCGATTTCTCCTTCATCCTGGATCCGGGTTTTGGAGTCTTCGGATCCAGGCCCTTTCGGAGCCGGGGTTTTGTCGGTGCCGGTGGCCCAAGCCTTCTCGACGCCGACCATACCCTCGAGTATCTCTGATCCGAGCTCCGGGCATTGGATCCATGGGAGCGGGTGCATCTTTGGCGCTGCCTATGTCGGAGAGCACCTCCCTTTCGGATCCGATGGCTTCGGCTCTGACCCCGATCCCTATCTCGGAGCCGAGGAGACTGCTCTCGGGGCCGGAAGAGAGTAGTTCTCCCTCGGCGTTCGAGGTAGTGGAGAGGGTACTGTCAAGGTCTTCCAGGTCCCTGACTCGGGCTTTGGATCCTTCCGCTCCCTCACTGCATACGGGTCTACTTTCCATCATCCTTCCATCGGGACATCCTGCTCAGACCTTCCAGTTGGTTCCCTCGGAAGAACAAGAGGCCGTTGACAAGCCCTCTTCTGATAGTCCCACGGAGGAGGTGCCTCGTAAACGGACGTGTAAAAGGAGGCACATGGACTCCCCCGAGTCCGTCACAACAGATATGGACTTAGAGGAAAGGGAAGGTTCCCCAAGGTCACCCCCCGAGGATGTCTCCTTTGGAGACATCATGGAAATGTTGCGTATTAGGGGGGAGTGGTCTGCCCAAAAACCTTTCTCGGATGAGTCAGTATTTCTGGAGGTGTTTGAAGCGGGCCCATCTACCTCCTGGGTGTCCCCACCGGCAGATCCCCTGGTAGATCTCCTGACTACCAGGGCTTGGCAGGAACCTGACACCGTGGAGCCTATCCCACGCTGGCCGGATAAAATAATTAGCCCCCCTTCAGACAGGCAGGCTTGGGCCAAAGGGTCTCCAGTTGATGCCATGTTGGTGGCTGCTGCCACCAAGAGAGAACTCTCCCAGGAGAGCTCCACGGTCCACCCGCCGGACAAGGAGTCCCGAGCGCTGGACCGTATAGGGAAGCAGACCTTTGCTTCAGCAACCTTCTTTGTGAGGGCGCTGAATTATGACACATGTCATCAGGCTGCAACGGGATTTGATCAAGGAATACACTGCTACTCCACCAGAGTCCATGTCGGTCGAGGACAAACCAGTGTTCTCGACTCGTATGGCCACACTCAAGTCCATTTCAAATACGTCCATGCGGCTACTGTCTTATGCTATGGAGGGAGCTGCAAGGGCCAGCGGGGCAGGTGTTTTCTTGAGACGCCACGCCTGGTTCCGCCTTTGTAATTTCGCGGAACCTTTCAAGGCGTCCTTCGCGAATGCACCCTTTGACGGCTCTTCGATTTTTGCCAAGACCGTACGCGATACACTAGTCCAAAGCGAGAAGGACGGGAAGATGCTGTCTGCCGTCTGAGTCCGCTTCTCGAGCCCCCAACGTTCCTTCTCAAGGAATCAGAGGGGGCAAAAGAAGCTGTGGTTCCGCAAGTCTCAGCAATCCTATCCAGCTTCGGTCTCTGCGCCCTCCAGAGGCAGAGGAGGGCAGGGTGGACGCCGTCCCAGAGGCAGAGGGGGAACCACGTAACTTCGGGTCTAGGGAGCCTTTCTCCGAGAGACCCGCGCAGCAGCCCTGAGGCCTTACCCGACTGTCCAGCTCTGGAGGCAGTCGGGCGTTTAACGATGCACCTGTCAATGTGGGAGTCTATCACGAACGTTCGATGGGTGCTCCGAATTATATCCAGAGGCTACAAAATTCCCTTCCTATTTCGTCCTCCCTCAGGTGGTCGCCTCCCCGATGTCCCACCCAATCAGAGAGGCGGCGACCGTAGAGATTTCAAATTTGTTAGGAAAAAGAGCCATCCAGCGGGTCCCCCCAGACCAATCCGGATCGGGCTACTACTCTAGGTTCTTTTTAGTGCCAAAAAAGATGGGGGACCTCAGGCCCATTCTAGACTTGTCTGCCCTGAACATATTTGTCCCCAAAGAAAAGTTCCGGATGGTCACTCTACAATCTATTCTCCCCTTAATGCAGGAGAACGACTGGATGTGCTCTATAGACCTCAAGGACGCGTACGATCACATTCTAATGGACAGACGGTCCAGGAGGTTCCTCCGCTTCTGGCTAGGGGCCAGTCATTACCAGTTCAGGGTCCTTCCGTTCGGACTCACCTCAGCCCCCAGGGGTGTTCACCAAAGTCATGGCAGTGGTTGCGGCCCACCTGAGACTTCAGGGCATAAGGGTCTTTCCGTACCTAGACGACTGGCTCCTCACAGCAACCAACAGGCATCAACTTTGTACCGCGAGGGACTATGTTCTGTCTCTTGCCGGCAGCTTGGGCATTTCAGTCAACATACCGAAGTCTTTTCTTCATCCTGTGCAAGCATTAGATTTCATAGGAGCCAGGCTAGATTCCTGATCTTCTCTGGCCTTCTTTACCTCGGACAGGCTGTCTAGCCTCTCACTCCAAGTTTTGGCTCTTCACACCAAAGCTCCGCCGGCGGAGTTGGTATTGAGAGCACTAGACTCGATGGCAGTGGCTGTCTGCCTCTCTCTCCATGCTCGCCTAAGGATGCGTATATTATAGTGGACACTCCAAGTTCAATGGTCACTGTTACTCAACCCATTGAACACTTCCATCCCCCTGAGCAGGGTTTGCAGGGAATCCCTCCTTTGGTGGCTTCACTCCCCAGAACTCAGGCAAGGGAGACCCTTTGTGATCCCCCCCACCCCAGGCCACGTTAACCACGGATGCTTCTCCCCTAGGGTGGGGTGGGGGCATTGTTTGGGCAGAAACGTCCAAGGTACGTGACCTTGTCGCAGACCGCCTTGCACAAAAATGTTCTGGAGATGAGGGTGGTGCTTCTACCTTTGCAGGCTCTCCAAGACCTTCTGCCTCTAGGAACGAGTGCAATAGACGGACAATATGTCAGTGGTCTGGTATATAAAAAAAACAAGGGGGAACCAGATCCTACCCTCTTTGTCGAGAAGCCATGAGAGTTTGGGAATGGGCGATATCCACCAACCGCTTTCTGATGGCAACGCACATTCCTGGACGATCCAACATTCTGGCGGACAAATTGAGTCGAATAATTCTCAGTCCTTACGAGTGGGCTCTCAATCCGAAAGTTGCGAAGGAAATTTTCAACAAGTGGGGTTGGCCTCGCTGTAATCTTTTTGCTACCCCCCAAAACACAAAATGCAGCGAGTTCTTTGCAATTCTTCCCCCAGAAGGGGAGAGTCCCAGAGACGCCCTGATTCATGCTTGGCCTCCCGGTCTACTCTATGCTTACCCCCCGCTTCCGCTCATGGCAAAGTTCATTCAGAAAGCCGCATGGTTGGGGAGCAAAATTATCCTCATAGCCCCATTCTGGCCTCGTCAAATCTGGTTTCCATACCTGTGGTCTCACAGTCTCTCCTCCCCTTTAATCCTGGATCCCATTCCAGATCTGATATCGTACACAACGGGGTGCCCAACACCAAACCTGGTAAACCTGAAGCTCGCGGCTTGGTTGATCCAGTTCCACTAATGGCAAGGACTCCCGGTATCTCGTCACCAGAGAAAACTATTCTGGTAGCGGCTCATAGACCGTCCACCAGGAAAATCTATAATAGCAAGTGGAAACTATTTTCTATCTGGGCTAACAGCCAAGGTCTCAACCCTTTTACTGTTCCGATTCCTGCAGTCTTGGATTTTTTGTCCATGATTTTTGAACAAGGGGCCAGTGCATCCAACGGTAAAAGTACAGTTGGCAGCTATATCCCATTTTCATGTGGGAGACGGATTAGGATCTCTAGCATCTACAAAATTGTGTAAGACATTCTTGCGTGGCGTTTTCCTTCTCAAGCCACCGGTGAAATCCGTGACTCCCCCTTGGGACTTAACCTTTGTTCTGCAAGCCTTAATGAAACCTCCTTTTGAACCTGCAGCTTCAGTACCCCTTAATTTTCTGTCCTGGAAAACAGCATTCTTGGTAGCCATAACTTCTGCTAAAAGGGTTTCAGAGCTCCAAGCTTTGTACATGAAACCTCCCTATCTTATTTTCCACAATGACAGAGTGTCTCTCAGGACTAACCCGTCTTTTTTACCAAAAGTGGCATCTGTGGCAAATATCAGTCAGACTATCAATCTGCCAGTGTTTTTCAAAAACTTTCAAAATAAGGGAGAATACATGTTGCATACACTAGATGTACATAGTTGCGTTTTTACCTGCACAGGACCAAAGACGTTCGTAAGGCTGATCAACTGTTTGTGTCATTTGCTCCTTCATCCATGGGAAAACCTATATCCAAAGTGACACTGGCTAACTGGATTTGTCAATGTATTTTTCAGGCTTATAAGGCATCGGGCAAAACAACCCCATTTAAAATTCGTGCACATTCCACAAGGTCCATCGCAACTTCTGCAGCCTTCTGGTCCAGGATGCCATTGGACGACATATGTTCAGCAGCCACTTGGTCTTCTGCTCATACGTTTATTTCTCATTATAAGCTGGACATGATATCTAGAAGCAGGGCGTCCTTTGGCTCCGCGGTGCTTCGGAATATCCTTCCATAGACCACCCAGGTTTCTTGTTTAGGTAGCTGGGGACTCTGTCCCACAGGTTGCAGAACAAATGAAGTAACTACTTCAGATTTAGAAGTTATGTACTCACCATAACGTTCCATCCGAGTAGGTACTTAATTTGTCTGCAACCATCCCCCCCCTGCCATCCCTCTAACCTGTATCTGGTTTCTAGGATCTTTTATGATTCTTGAGAATATCTGTACCTGTTTTACAGGTGTTTTCAGGTGATACAGCAAAACCGATCTGAGGTAGTGTGGTGGTGACAGGGGATTGTGGGTAGAGGGGAGGAGCTAGGAGCTCGGATCTTGAAGCTTGGAAAGCTGCCGGTCTGATCAGAGGTCTGATCCAAGACCCACAGGTTGCAGACAAATGAAGTACCTACTCAGGTGGAACGTTATGGTGAGTACATAACTTCTAATTTCTGATTAAAAAAAAAAAAAAGATTCTTGGGGATTTCTTACTACTGATCTGCATAGACCTTTAGCTATACCTTTTGTACTAGACATTGTTGATGCCTTTTTCGAATCTAGTTTGGCCCCTGATTCTTTGCCTCCTTCTCCCAGAAAATCTGACAGATATTGCAGGGTTTCTGGTTCACACAAGTTCCTTTTTAAAAATCCTATTGCAGATCCCAAGACTATTTCACAGGGACCCAAGCGCATTAAGGCTTCCACTGCTAAAAATCCTACCCCTCTGATAGACTCCAGGGCGCTGGATAGATGGGGTAAGAAGGTTTACACTACTGCAGCCTTGGCCATTAGGGCTTTAAACTGCCAGTTTCATATGTTGAAGTTTCAACAACATGTTATTGGATTGCTTAAACAGAAAATGATTTCCGACTGTGCTGAAAATAGATTTACAGGATTTAATGCATTCTGCAGAACAGGTTGGAAAACATGCTTTGCAATGTGGATTTGATTCATTAGAGGCCTCTTGCAGGGCTGCTGTTAATGGGTCTGTGCTCAGAAGGCATGCTTGGCTTAAGGAGCAGTCTTTGCCTGATCACGTTAAAACTAAATTGTTGGATGCTCCCTTAAATCAGGACCGCCTGTTTGGCAACAAGGCTGAGGAAGTTCTTAAAAAGATGTTCGATGAAGCTAAATCTATACAAACTGTTAAAAGATTTCTTACAAGCTCAACCTCCTAGATTTAGTAGGCACTGGCCCTCTAAAAAGTGGTCCTTTCCAGCCCCTTCCAGGTCTTCTCAAGCCAAACCCATACACAGCAGAAACCCCAAGTTTCAGTTCCAAGGGACACACATGACTAAGCAGTGTGGGGTTTCCGCACCGAAATCTGGCAGTATTAAGACTCCCCCCTATGGAAAACTGTCTCAATGACTTGCTTTTAAAACTTCCAAGCACTTCCCAACTGAATGCTCCTTTAGGTGGAAAGATTGGTCTGCTGGCCAAAAACTGGGAACTTTTACCCAGGACAAATGGGATGTTCTTCGTGTTTCACTGTTGCAGTCATTACATTTGAGTAGTCTGCTGGCAGGTTGCCTTCAGTCGGCCTGATTAACAAAGTCTTGGGTCCTGTGTCGGTTGCTGTCCCTTCTTCAATGACGTCAAGGGTATAAAACATGCAGCCGATGCCATTTTCATCAGTCTTTCTTGCCGCGCGTGAAGTAGTTAGCAAGTGCTGGTCGGCCGACTCTGTTTTCGAGTTTCGGAACTGAAGTCTTTAACCTAAAGCTAAGTACCCTGTTGGGGAAACTTTTTTTCTTGCTCCTTACCGATGTCAGTAAAAGTTAATAATTGTATTACTTGGAAGCAAATACCTCATAAGGATTTTCATTTGTACTGTATTCCTTGCCTAGGCCCTGACCGCAACGTGCCTTGCTGTCTGTTTTCGCACTATTAATCGTCTGTATATTTTTGCATCTAAATATTTTTGCTCAAGATTTAACTGTCCAGAAATGTCGTCTGTTAGCAAACAGACTACCGGAATTAAAGAAAAAGCAAAGAAAAAGACAGACCGTCGAGTTCCAAAACTGACGAATCTACTCCTAAGCCAGTCGCCGGTACTCAGTGAGGAGCATTCGCAGCCCCTGATACCTGCTACTTTTGATTCGCAGGCATCTACTGAGACCCATTCGGAGTCCAGTATGCCGTGAGACACTTTTAAGTATTGAACCCGCGGATGTCTCTACCTTAGATGGGTCTGGAGCCGCTGAGCAGGCACTGGCTCCTGTGGGTGTTTTCAAGCCTAAAGATTTGTATATTAAACAGACGCCATCTTCAAAACCTAAGCCAAAACAAACTTCTATATCTAAAAAAACAAAACTCGGGCCATGTGCACAAGCCCCTATGCCTAAAAAAGCAAATGATAAAAATGACTGAGGATTTAATTACCTTGATCAGGGGTTCCCAACACCCTCCTGCTAAGAGGGCCTAGTCAAGGCACTGATTATGAATCTTCAGATCAGGTTTCCATTTCTTCTGATTCCTCTTCTGGTCAGGAATTATCTATTCCACCTTATGAGAACTCTGATGCAGAATAATCCATCCCTTCTGCTTCTCCCGCTGAGGATTTTTCTTTTGGAGAAACTTTGCATACCTTAAGGGAACATTTTCATTGGGAAAGTCAGGATTTTTCAGAATCTAAAAAGAGGCTTAGAGATTTCCTTCTTCCTCAGCATAGGCCTTTGGCTATACCTCCTGTTCTAGACATTGTTGATGGTGGTTTCTCAGAATCCAGCATGGCTTCGGATTCCCTACCTCCGGCTCCTAGTAAGCCAGACAGATATTACAGGGTTCTTGACTCACAAATTCCTTTTTAAAAAATCCTACTGCTGACCCTGAAACCATTTCTCATGGTCCCAAGGGTGTTAAGGCTTCTACTGCTAAAAATCCTACGCCTTCTGATAGAGAGACTCCAGGGTGCTGGGTAGATGGGGTAAGAAGGTTTACATGTCTGCAACCTTGGTAATCAGGGCTTTAAACTGTCAATTTCATATGCTTAAATATCAGCAACATGTCATGGGCTTACTTAAACAGTAAATGATGTTGATTTCTGACTGTGTGGAAAATAGTTACAGGATTTGTTGCATTCAGCTGAGCAAGTTGGAAAGCATGCTTTGCAATATGGTTTTGATTCCTTGGAGGCCTCTTGCAGGGCCGCTGTAACTGGATCTGTGATAAGGCATGCTTGGCTCAAGGAGCAAAATCTGCCTGATCATGTTAAAGCAAAATTGTTGGATGCTCCTTTACAACAGGACAGCCTATTTGGTGATAAGGCAGAAGAAGTTTTGAAAAAGATGGAAGACAAAGCTAAATCTATGCAAGCTGCAGCCACCCAGGTTCAGTAGGCACTGGCCTACTAAGAATCGGTCCTTTCCAGTGCCCACCAGAGCCGCACAGGTCAAACCCAAACACTCTAAAGGCTCCAAGTTTGTCACAAGGAACCTACAGAGCAAAACAATGGGGTACCTCCACCTCCAAATCTGGAAGTAGCAAGATGCCTCCCTACAGTAAAGTCTCAATGACTTTCCTCTGCCATCTCCAAGCACTTATCTTTGGGCAGCCCCTTTGGGGGGGAAACTAGCACTTCATGCACAAAATTGGCATCTAATTACCCAGGACAAGTGGGTTTTAAATATAGTATCCCAGGGATACAGATTTCATTTCCACATGTTGCCAATCCCAAACGGATGGCCAGATCTGTCTCCAAATCAGTGGGCAGAGGCCCAGAAGCAAGTTGTCCCTCATGAATATGGTGGCTATTCAGCCAGTACCAGAAGAGGAAAAGGGACAAGGTTTTTATTAAAGACTTTTCCTGGTACCTAGAAAAGACAAATGATGGCATCCAATTCTGGACTTATCCATTCTAAATACATTCCTGGACATTCCAAAATTCAAGATGCTGACTCTACAACAGTTACTGCCTATGCTAGGCAAGGATGCCTGGTTGGTAACTCTAGACTTAGTCTTACCTGCATATCCCAAGCAGGGAGTCTTGCAGAAGATGACCTCCGCTTCAAAGCAGGCTATTTGCATTACCAGTTCCCTGCACTGCCCTTTGGCTTATCTACTGCACCCAGGGTCTTCACAAAGTGCATGCCACCAGTAATTGCATTTTGCAGGCAAAGAAGCATTCAAATTTATCCTTATCTGGACGATTGTCTAATTCAGGACACTCTTCTACAGCATCTTGGCATTTGTAAAAAGGCTTCTAACTTGCCTAGGGTACAACATAAACGAAAAGAAATCACAACTGGAACCCTCTCAAATAATTACGTTCCTGGGTGCAAGCTTGAATACAACTGCCCAAATGACTTACCTCACGCCAGAAAAACAAATCCAATTGATGACTTACTTCAAACAAGTGGCCACAAAAACCCAGTTATCTGCGAGATAAATTCTGCATGCCTTGGGTTTTATGGCTTCCTGCATTCTATTAATTCCATATGCAAGATTGCATATGAGGAAACTTCAGTGGTACCTAAAAAGCTTATGGAGTCAATATTGTCACACCCTGGAAGCAATGATTTCTATCATTCCTTGCCTGCAGCAAGAGTTCCTATGGTGGGCTGAGGCCTGTCACCGAAACAAGGGACTATCATTCATTCCACCCCTTGCCAGCCAAACCCTGACTACAGGTACATCAGATTATGCTTGGGGGGGTGCATCTGGCAGGGAGATGCATTCAGGGCGAATGGTGCCCGAATCAAATGCACCTGCCTATCAACCAGAAAGAGATGCTAGCTGTATAGAATGCTCTGACAGCCTTCAAGGACTTACTTTATCCAGGACAACTACTGATAGACTGACAACACCACAGTCATGCTTTGTACATAAACAATCAGGGTGGTACCCATTCCTTCCCCCTTTGCAGACTAGCCATGGCTTTGTGGAACACAGCCTTGACTTACCAAACACATCTACAAGCTCAATTCCTGCCAGGAAAGCAAAATACTCTGGCAGACAAACTAGGCAGAAATCTTATGGACCCACATGAATGGAAACTGGATCCACAAATCTTCAGCATATTGACACGCACATGGGGAAGCCCAGACATAGAATCTTATTGCCTCACCCCAAAACTATCAGCTGGACAATTTGCACAAGAAGCCATCACAAAACAGCTTGGAAAGTGGATGCTCTATCCTTCAGCTGGAAAAACATCTCAGTCTATGCCTTTCCCCCTCTGCCTTTGCTCTCCAAGGTATTAAAAGTCAGACAGGAAAAATCAAAAATGATTTTGATTGCTCCAGACTGGCCTCGCCAGCACTGGTACCCGCTCCTGCGCAATATGTTGCACCTTCTTCCATGGTACCTGCCTCAGACACCTTATCTACTGTCTCAGCAGAACTGTCAAATTCTGCACACTCTGCTTTAAACTCTGAATCTTGCAGCATGGCTAATCAACTAATTAATTTCACCAGTTACTTCTCTCAGCAAACCTGTGATGGATGTCATTTTGGAGGCTAGAAGGCCCAGTACTAGAAAATCTTACGCTCATGAATGGAAAAGATTGTGCCTGGAATCAGGCACAAGGAATAAGCACAGCAATGCCCAATATTCCTCATTCTGCAATATTTAACTGAGATGCTTCACAGGAGCCTGTCTTTCTCTTCCATAAAAATCCATGCTTCTGCCATTTCAGCTCATTACAGCACAGAGCCTCCCCCCTTTTTCTCATCCCCTGCTTAAAGCAGTATCTCAGAGGGGCCAAAATTTAAGACCTCCCAGGAGAGCACCAACTCCGGCATGGGACCTCAATTTTGTGTTGTAAAAGCTCACCCTACCTCCTTTTGAGCCAATTTTGGGTATATTTGAATATTTTTTTGCCTGCCAAATGCAATGACTGGAGCTAGGCACTTTGTGAATACCCTGCAGACATAAAATTTCTCTCTTGGAAGACCGCTTTTCTTTTAGCAGTCACTTCAGCTAGAAGGATTTCAGAATTACAGGCTCTCATGACAGTGGAGCCTTTTATGATTTTCTGCCTGGACAGGGTGTTGCTCAGGACCAATCCATCCTTTATGCCTAAAGTGGTATCTAGTGTGGCTCTTAATCAGACTATTCATCTGCCAACTTTTTTTCCCAAATCCACAGAACAAGAGGGAGCGTATTCTGCATTCATTGGATGTACACAGACAACTAAGATTTTACTTAAACAGGACAAAATCTCTAAGAAAATCTGAGAAACTACTGGTGGCATTTGCTGCAGGGGCAGAGGGAAAGGCGATTTCAAAGCAGACTATTTCAAAATGGATAAGCCATTGTATTAGTTTCTGCTACATGCATCATGGTAAACCTGTTCCCAAGGGGATCAGATCCCATTCCACCAGGGCTGCATCTACTTCTGCAGTTTTTCTCAGAGGGGTTCCTACCAGAGACATTCTAGAAGCTGCTACCTGGAGCTCAGTTCATACGTTCACCAAACATTACCATTTACCTCTCTTCTCTAAATCCAGAGCAGGCTTTGCCACCGCTGTCCTGCAGGACCTTATAGCTGCTCCTAATGCTGTTATAATTCCATCCTCCCAACCATAGCTTTGGGATTCTACCCAAGTGTAATGACCAACAGTGAAACACGAAGAACATAGTACAGTTGTGTACACTTACCATAAATGTAGATGTTCGTGTGTTTTCATTGTTGCAGTCCTAGCTACCCACCCGACAGCCCCCTACTTTTCTCTTTTTATACCTCTTCTTTCTTTTACTATGCTCAAAAGCCTTTGTTGTATTTTCTTTTATTTGGAGGTATATTTTGTGTTCTAAATTACATGTATGTATATATATATATATATATATATATCTATTTTGCTCCCCATTTGGGGGGCACCTGACATCTGGGGCAAGGAAAGCTGATGAAAATGGCATTGGCTGCATATTTTATACCCTGACGACTTGATGTCATGGAAGAAGGGACGGCCACCAACGCAGGACCCAAGACTTTGTTAATCAGGCCGACTGAGGGCAACCTGCCAGCAGATTACTCAAATGTAATGACTGCTACAGTGAATACACTCAAACATCTACATTTATGGTAAGTGTACACAACTGTACTTTTTAAATAGTGTCCCAAGGATACAGATTTCACTTCCACTCGTTACCAACACCAAGCGGGTGGCCAGACCTACCCCTAAATCAGTGGGCAGAGGCCCAAAATCAAATACTCTCTCTCTCAAACATGGGGGCTATTCAGTTTGTGCCAGAAGAGTAAAAGGGACAAGGTTTCTATTAGACACTTTTCCTGGTACCCAGAAAAGGCAGTACATGGTGTCCTATCCTTGACCTTTCTACTCTAAACACCTTTCTGATTATTGCAAAATTCAAAATGCTGACTCTTCACCAGCTGCTTCCTGTGCTAGGCAAAGATGCAAACTAGACTTAAAAGAAGCATATCTGCACATCACTATCAGGGAGTCTTGCAGAAGATACCTACGCTTCAAAGCAGGCTACATGCACCATCAGTTCTCTTCACTGCTTTTTGGCTTATCTACTGTGCCCAGGGTATTCACAAAGTGCCTAGCTCCAGTCATTGCATTTTGCAGGCAAAAAAATATTCAAATATACCCATACCTGGACGATTGTCTAATTCAGGCAGAAAGCCGGGACATTCTTTTTTTTCAGTCATCTGACCTTTGTTCAGAGGGTACTGACTTGTCTGGGGTTCACCATAAACGAAAAGAAATCACACTTGCTTCCCTGTCAACAAATTATATTCTTGGGAGCAAGCTTGAATACAACTTCCCAGATGGCTTTCCCCACGCCAGAGAAACTGATTCATTTGACAACCTACTTCAAACAAGTGGCCACACAAACCCAGCTATCTGCAAGGCAAATACTTCAAGCCTTGGGTTTCATGGACTCCTGCATTCTTCTAATTCCATATGCAAGGCTGCATATGCAGAAACTACAATGGTATCTCAAAAGCCTATAGTGTCAACATTCACAGGATACAGAAGCAAGGATTCCTATCATACCTTGCCTACGCCTAGAGTTCCTTTGGTGGGCAGAGGCCTGCCACCAAAACATGGGACTGCCATTCACATTACCCCTTGCTGCCCAAATCTTAGCAGACACATCAGACTATGCATGGGTGGCTCACCATTCAGGGAAGTGCATTCAGGGCAAATGGAACCAAAGTCAAATGCACCTGCACATAAATCAAAAGGAAATGTTAGCTGTACAGAATGCTGTGACAGCCTTCAAGGACCTCATTCTTCCAGGGCAACTAATGGTAAAGACTGACACCACCAATGTCATGTGGTACGTAAAGAAGCAGGAAGGGTACACATTCTTCCCCTCTGCAGACTAGCCACGGCATTGTGGAACACAGCCTTGAGCTACCAAGTGAATCTACAAGCTCAATTCCTGTCAGGAAAATGAAATACACTGGCAGACAGACTAAGCAGAAACCTCATGGACCCACACTGAGTGGAAACTGGAACCAAGGATTTTCAACATGTTGACAAGCAAATGGGGGAGCCCAAAAATATACCTGTTTGCTTCCCCCTAGAACCATCAACTGGACAAATTTTTCACAAGGATTCACCACAAGCTAGCTTGGAAAGTGGATGCTCTATCCTTCAGATGGAAAACCTATTCGTTTGCCTTTCCTCCCCTGCCTCTGCTCTCCAAGGTACTACTAAAGATCAAGCAGGACAAGCCAAGGACTATTTTAATTGCACCAGACTGGCCTCGCCAACACTCGTACCCACTCTTGCTTAGTGTCATGCTTGGCTCCATGGCACCTGCCTCAGACTCCTTCCCTGTTGTCTCAGCAGGAAAACCAGATTCTGCACCCTCAGCTGCAAACCCTGAACCTAGTCGCCTGGCCAATTGCCTAATCTCTCTTTTACCATCCCTCAGTAAATCTGTGATGGATATCATTTTAGAGGCAAGGAGGCCTAGTACTAGAAAATCTTATGCTGCAAAATGGATAAGAATCTGTGCCTGGAACCAATCTCAAGGAATGAACGTAGCAGTGCCCAATTTAACTCCGATTCTACAATACTTGACTGATGTTTCATAAGGGCTTGTCGTTTTCCTCCATTTCAGCTCATTATAGAACAGAGCCTCCCCTCTTCTCTCACCCACTGCTCAAGCAGTTCCTCAGAGGGGCCAAAAATTTAAGGCCTCCCTGGAGAGCTCCAACTCCAACCTGGCATCTTAACTTTGTCTTGGAGAAACTCACTCTTCCTCCCTTCGAGCAGCTGCTACTGCAGATTTAAAATTTCTTTCCTGGAAAACAGCTTTCCTTTTAGCAATCACTTCTGTAAGAAGGTATCTGAATTACAGGCCCTTGTGGCAATGCAACTTTTTATCTTTCCTGTGGACAGGGTGTCCCTCAGGACCAGTCCCTCCTTCATGCCCAGGGTGGTATCCAGTGTGGCTCTTAATCGGTCCATTTGCCTGCCTTCTTTCCTAACCCACAGAACAAAGGGGAATGGATGCTGCACTCTTTAGATGTGCACAGGTAGCTTAGATTCTACTTGGACACGACTAAACCTCAAAGGAAATCTGAACAAATGCTGGTGGCATTTGCTGCAGGGACAGTGGGGAAAGCTATTTCAAAACCATTTCAAAATGGATAGGCCACTGCATTCATTTCTGCTATAAGCACCATGGAAAACCTATCCCACAGGGCATCAGACCCCATTCAACCAGGGCTGCATCTACCTCTACAACCTTTCTCAGGGGCGTCGCTACTAGAGACAGCCTAGAAGCTGCTATCTGGAGTTCTGTACATACTTCCACCAAGCATTATCATTTGCCAATTTTGTCTGCATCCAGAGCTGGTTTTGCCACTGCAGTCGTGCAGTGCCTTATAGCTGGTCCTAGTTCTATTTCAATTCCTCCTCCCAACCTTAGCTTTGGGAATCTACCCAAATGTAATGTCTGCAGCAGTGAAACATGAAGAACATAGTACAGTTGTGTACATTTGCCATAAATGTAGATGTTGGTGTATTCACTGTTGCAGTCCCGGTTACCCTCCCTCCAGCCTCCTTTCTTATTTTGGCTGTACTTCTACTCTCACTATGCTCTAAAAGCTTTTTGGTGTATTTGCTTTTTTGTTGGAGGTATATCCTTGTATGTATAGATTTAATCGCTTCCCATTAGGGAGGCACCTGACATCTGGGGCAAGAAAAACTGATGTAATTGCGTCTGCTGCATGTTTTATACCCCTGACGACCTGACGTAATGGAAGAAGGGACACCAACTGACGCAGGACCCAAGACTTTGTTAATCAGGCCGACTGAGGGCTACTGCAAGCAAGTAACCCAAATGTAATGACTGTAACGGTGAATACACTCTAACATCTACATTTATGGTAAGTGTGCACAATTGTACTTTTCCCACCCTCCATCCCCCCTTGTGAGTCTCTCTCCTTACATGAAATTTTTGGTATTTACTTTCTACTGCTGGCGTTCTTCCACCATAACCTAGCTCCACATTTGTGGGCTCCTGACAGTTGGGGCAAGAAAAACTGATGTAATAGCATCGGCTGCCTGATTTTATACCACTGACGACCTGACGCCAGTCCTGGAGTGACAGCAACCAACGCAGAAATACTAAGCCTCTGGTCTTCGGGCTGACTGAGGGCTACCCCTGGCAGGATAACCCAAGTGTGATGACTGCAACAAGTGAATACACTTGAACATCTACATTTATGGCAAGTGTACACAACTGTACTTTCTCTTTATTCGGGTTTTCATAAGGACAGGGTGTCCCGTTGTACTAATACTTTTATGCTTTTCCACAATCTGCTAGTGAGAAGGTTCTTCACACTTTGGATTTGCATAGATAGTTCCGATGTTTGGATAAAACCAAAGACATTTGTAATTCTTAACGATTTGCTTCCTTTCGTCCTAGATGTTTGGATTTGGTTGTCAAAACAAACTATTTCTTCATGGATATCTAAAGCCATTTCCTGTTTTCCTTTCATGGGAAAAGCCTTCCCTCTTCTGTTACAGCTCATTCTACCAGCTCTGTGACTTATAGTGCTTTTTTCAGAGGCTTGAATACCACTTCTGTTCTTGAGACAACTACTTGAACTTCCGTGCATACCATTACCACGCACTGTAAGTTCTATGTTTCTACAGCTAGTTTTGCCAGGGCTATTCTACATTATTTTCTTGATGGCTCTGCAGATCCTTCTCCCAACTTTCTTGAGTTTTTGTACTTTCCATATGGTAAAGAATAGTGATCAGTGATGTGGGAAGACACAGTACAGTGATGTAAAATTGTACAGTAACAGTTGATCTGAAGTAGGAATGTTCATTTGTCAGCAACCTGTGGGTTACGGATCCGATATCTGATCAGAGCCGGCAACTTGTTTCAAGCTAATGGATCAGAGCTCCTAGCCCCTCCCTTCACCCATAATCCCCTGCTAACCCTCCATGACCTCAGATCTAGTTTGCCGCGCTTGTGATGGCTGGATCCTCTTCAGATCATGTTGACTGCGGCAGCCACAAAGAGGGAATTGGCTCAGGAGAGTCCCTCAGTCCATCCACCGAGCAGAGTCCCGTTTTGATGGATCGCTTAGGGAAGCGAGTCTTTAGTTCAGCGACCTTCTCAGTAAGGTCTCTGAACTATATGGCACATGTCATCAGGATGCAGCGGGATCTTATCAAAGAGTACGCTGCATCCCCCCCTGAGTCCATGTCTGAGGATAAACAATTGTACTCCACCCGAATGGCCACTCTGAGATCTATTTCAAACACCTCTATGCGGCTATTGTCCCACGCCACAGAGGGAGCCGCTAGGGCCAGCGGAGCAGGCCTAGTCATGAGACGTCAGGCCTGGCTCCGTCATTGCGACTTTATGGAGCTCTTTAAAGTGTCCTTCGCGAACGCCCCCTTTGGTTCTGCCCTTTTTGGCAAAACAGTTGGCGAGACGCTTGTCCAGAGCGAGAAGGATGGGAAGACGTCTGCCGTCAGAGTCCGCTTCTCTGCTCCCCAGCGGTCCTTTTCAAGGAACCAAAAGGGTCAGAAGAAGATGTGGTTCCGAAAATCACAACATTCCCAACCAGCTCCGGACAACCAGTCCTACCGTGGCAGAGGTGGACAAGGGAGGACGTCGCCCTAGGAGCAGAGGGGCTCCGAGAAATTTAGAGTCCAGAGAACCTTTCTCTGAACGGCCCGCGCAGCAGCCCTGAGGGGTTGCCCGGCTGCTCCACTCTGGAGGCAGTGGGGGGCGTTTTTCGAAGCATCTAGTGGCATGGGAGTCCATCACAACAGACCGCTGGGTGCTTTGCATCATATCCAGAGGGTACAAAATACCAATTCTCCATGTCCCCCAATCCAAGTACCTCCCCGATGTACCACCCGATCACAGGGAGGCCGCAGAAATACAGCAGCTGCTAAGAAAGAGCCATCCAGCCCATCCCCCAAGACCAGCTCGGATTAGGGTTCTACTCCAGGATGTCCTTCAAGAATGCAACTGCAGTCATAACATGTGGGTTGTCCTGCCTCAGGCAGCCCTCGGTCGGCCGGATTCCAAAGTCTGGGTCCGACATCGGCTGATGTCGCATTTCTCTCCGACGTCAGAGCGGCTGGAGTACATAAGCATCAGCCGACGCCATTTTCTTCAGTCTTTCTTGCCGCGCGGTGCCCGAAGCAGAAGCAGTTCGCAAGTGCCAGTCGGTCAGCTCCTGTATTCTTCAATACCGAAGTCATCAAAAAAGCGAAGTACCCCGTTGGGGACCTTTTCTTGCCTCAGCCGATGTCAGAAATTACTGAAAAAGTTAACAATTGTCTTTCTTGTGGTAAACAAATACCTCATAAGGATTTCCACTCTTACTGTCTTCCTTGCCTGGGCCCAGACCACGACGTCTCGGCCTATGTAGCCTGTGCTCGCTTCAACAAGCGCACTCTCAGGCACCGGGCGGAGTTCGCTGAAGACTTTTTCGCCAAAACCTAGCGCGAGTGCTCCGGTTCCCTCTGAGACTGTCTCTCCACCGCTCCGAACCGAAGACACCGCATTACCGACTACTCCGATTCCGGACATCAATCCGACACCAGTTATCGATTTTCCTCTGGATACCGAAACCGAGGAAATGCCCGAGACCATTGCTGTAGACAAGGTCACTCCTGCACGTGGAGCTGCCAGGCCTCCTATGGCCATGTCTATTAAGGCCTACACTAGGGCTAAGGCAGCCAGCAAAACAAAGCATATTACTTCTAAATCCTTACCTCAGCCTACTCCAGAGACACAAATATGTCCATGGCTGCTGATTTAATTTCCATGATTAGAGGTTCACAGGCCCATCCTGAGAGAGGATCCCAGCCTCCTTCTGATAAAAGGCCCCGGGTTGAACCCTCTGACCCTATTCCTTCAGATGAAGATTCTGAGGGCTCTGTCCACTCTGATAGCCAGGAAGAGCTCTTCCAGACCTATGAGGACTCTGATGCAGAAGATTCCATCCCCTCGGCCTCTCCTCCTGAGGATATTTCTTTTGGGGAAGTTCTGCACACCATGAGGGAACATTTCAAGTGGCAAGGTCAGGAATATTCTGATTCTAGGAAACGCCTTAGGACTTTCCTTAAGAAGCCCCAGCACAGGCCCTTAGCTCTTCCTCCTGTACTTGATGTTCTGGATGATTTATATTCTGACTCTAGTGCTACCCCTGATTCTCTTCCTCCTGCTCCAGCCAAGCCAGACAGGTATTACAGGGTCCCAGAAACTCATTCCCATTTATTCAGAGCCCATACTGCTGATTTGGAAACTATTTCACAGGGACCTAAAGGAGTTTCAGCCTCCACCTCTAAAAATCCATTGCCCTCCAACAGGGAAGCTAGGTCATTAGAGAGATGGGGCAAAAAGGTTTACACATCCACTACCTTATCTATGAGAGCTTTAAATTGCCTTTTTCATATGTTACAATATCAGGATTACCTGTTAGAAGATTTACAAAAAACATTAGCCACTCCTGATCCTTTAGACAGGAAGACTTTGCAGGAAGCTGTACATTAACACTCAGCAAGTAAGCAATTACTTCCTGCAGTGTGGATATGATGCACTGGAAGCTTCATGTAGGGCAGCTATGACAGGGGCAGTGATTCGTAGACATGCTTGGTTAAAAGATCAACCTATACCAGATCATGTAAAAGCAAAACTTCTGGATGCACCTTTGGAAAAGAACAAGCTTTTTGGTGCGAATGCTAAGGATGTGTTGAAGACCATCGAAGAAAAAGCAAAATCAGTTCAGACGGTGAAATATTTTCTCCAGGTTCAACCCCCCAGATTCAGTAGGAATTGGCCTTCTAAAAACTGGTCCTTTCCTAATCCAGAAAAGTTTCAAAGGGGTAAGAACAGACGTGGCCGAGGAAGAGGCCAATACAAGAGGCCCTTACAGGGGACGACAATGGCAGCCAGGAAACCAAAGAAGTGACGCAGGGGTTTCACCTGCCCCACAACCACAGTCTCAATGACTTTCCTCTACTACCGCCTACCAGGGAACAACTAGAAGCTCCCTTGGGCGGGAAATTATCTCTGTTTGCAGAAAATTGGCACAGACTGACAAAGGACAAATGGATTTTGGACATTATAGACCGAGGGTACAGGTTTCATTTTCATACCTTACCAAGAAAACAAGGCATGCCAAATCTACCACAAAACCAGAGGGCAGAGGCTATCAAGCAAATCACTCTGCTGACTCGGATGAAAGCAATAGAAAGAGTTCCACAACAAGAACAAGACCAGGGGTTTTACTCAAGACTGTTCCTTGTTCCAAGAAAAGAATCTCAATGGAGACCAATACTGGACTTGTCCGCATTAAACACCTTTCTCATAGTACCAAAGTTCAAAATGCTGACTCTACAGCAACTCCTTCCCATGCTGGGCAAGGGGTCTTGGCTGATTACTCTGGACCTCAAGGAGGCATATCTGCATGTCCCTATCAGACACAGCTGCAGAAGATGCCTCAGATTTCTTGCAGGGCCAGAGCATTATCAATTCTCAGCATTGCCATTTGGCTTATCTACTGCGCCCAGAGTATTCACAGAATGCCTGGCTTCAGTAATTGCTCATTGCAGGCTCCAGGGGATACAAATTTACCCGTACCTGGACAACTGCCTCATACAAGCGGACGACAAATTGATGTTGACAAAAAACCTGGATTATGTCATACAATTACTTCAAGCTCTGGGATACACAGTCAACTTCCAAAAGTCAAGACTGCAGCCATCCCAGCAAATCTTCTTAGGAGCCAAACTAGACACAGCCTCTCAGATGGCTTACCTGACAGAAGACAAGCAAGAGAAGTTAACTCATTACTTCAAAGGTTTAGCAAAACTCACCCAGATGACTGCAAGGAGATTCCTACAGGCCCTGGGTTACATGGCATCCTGCATTCTCCTGGTTCCATTAGCAAGACTACACATGAGAAAGCTTCAATGGTACCTAAAAAGCATTTGGTCTCAACACAGCAACAATTTGGAGACAATCATACCGCTCATTCCATGCCTACAAAAGGAATTCCTATGGTGGGCCTCGGTGAGCCAGGCAAACACAGGTATGTCATTCAAAAAACCACAGATAATACAGACCATGACCACAGACGCCTCAGACCTTGGATGGGGGGGGCACACATGGAAGGCAGGTGTATACAAGGACAATGGTCTCCAAAGGAAACACATCTGCATATAAACCAAAAGGAAATGTTGGCAGTAATGCATGCCATTGAGGCCTTTCAACACCAACTCCAGCAAGGCCATTTACTGATACGGACAGACAACACCACTGTGATGTGGTACATAAGCAAGGGGGCACCCACTCTTACCCCCTTTGCAGACTGACAATGCATCTTTGGGAGAAATCACTGAGCCTAAACATCCAGTTACAATCCCAGTTTGTTCCAGGAAAAGACAATGTGTTGGCGGACAGCCTAAGCAGGAATTTCTCAGATCCACACAAGTGGAGGTTACATCCGAAGGCCTTCACACAACTCAATTCGACATGGGGCAAGCCAGAAGTGGACCTATTTGCCTCTCACCTCAACCATCTTCTACCAAAATTCTGCACAAGGACGTACCATCCAAAAGCTTGGAAAATAGATGCCCTCTCATTCAACTGGAACTCCCTAACAATCTATGCATTCCCACCTCTGCCACTGATGACCTCAGTATTACTAAAGATCAAAGCAGAGAGACCCAAGGGAATCATAATGGCTCCGGACTGGCCAAGACAACACTGGTACCCACTACTACGGAGCATATGTCACACCAGGAGGTGGGCCCTTCCCCAATGGCCTCTACTTTTGACTCAACACAATTTCTAAACAGTGCATCCAAATCTTCAGACACTGCAGCTAACAGCCTGGGAGATCCCATAAATAACTTCAGCCTATCTCTCTCCAAGGAAGTTCAGCGGATACTAACAGAGGCTCGAAGACCATCCACCAGAAAGGTTTACTTAGCAAAGTGGAAAAGATTCAGCAATTGGAATACCAGCAAGGGACATGATGCATCATTGTTGAATATCCCACTCATCTTGGAATATTTGGCAGATATGTTAAAGAACGGCCTCTCATATTCTTCCATAAAGATACTTGCATCTGCTATTTCAGCTAGATACAACACTGATCCTCCTGTTTTTTCACATCCTTTACTAAGGCAATTCCTCAGGGGAATCAAGAACATTAAGCCACCAAGAAAGGCCCCAGTGCCAGCCTGGGACCTCAATGTTGTCCTAGAAAAACTGACCCTACCTCCATTTGAGCCAGCAGCTTCAGTTGACTTGCAATTTCTCTCATGGAAGACAGCTTTCCTGTTGGCAATTACCTCAGCAAGAAGGGTTTCAGAGCTACAGGCCCTAATGGCAATACCACCCTTCATTATTTTTCACAGAGACAGGGTTTCATTAAGGACCAACCCTACTTTTATGCCAAAGGTGGTATCTAGGGTTTCTTTAAATCAAGCCATTCATCTGCCTGCTTTCTTCCCCAATCCTGAGAATAAGGGGGAAAGACTGTTGCATACCTTGGACATTCACAGACAACTTCGATACTACCTGGACAGAAACAAGGCCAGTAGGAAGTCTGAACAACTTTTGTAGCTTACGCCTGCAGTCCAAGGAAAAGCAATTTCAAAACAGACTATTTCAAAATGGATTGGACATTGCATCAGATTCTGTTATTCCTTTCATGGAAAGACTGTTCCAGCCAATGTCAGACCACATTCCACCAGAGCTACAGCCACCTCTACAGCATTCTTAAGAGGGGTGCCTACTAAGGACATTCTAGAAGCTGCTACATGGAGCTCCGTGCATACATTCTCCAAACACTACAATCTCCTTCTACACTCAAGATCCAGAGCAGGCTTTGCTTTGGCAGTCCTGCAGGGTTTGATTGCCATACCATCTTTTTCCTAGAGCATTCCTCCTCCCCCAGCTAAGCTATGGTATTCTACCCACATGTTATGACTGCAGTTGCATTCTTGAAGGACATAGTACAGTTTTGTACCTACCATAAATGTAGATGTCCGATAGACATGCAACTGCAGTCGGATTTTCCCTCCCTCCATACCCCTCTATGCCTAGGGTCCACTCCTATCCCTGGTTCTCTTAACTGGGGATATCTGTTATGGTGTATTTGTTTTATTGCATTTGTTTGGAATCCTGTTTTTGTCTTCCAATTTGATTACAGCCTTCCTTGGAGGGCACCTGGCATCTGGGGCAAGAAACACTGAAGAAAATGGCGTCTGCTGATGCTTATGTACTCCAGCCGCTCTGACGTCGGAGAGAAATGCGACATCAGCCGACGTCGGACCCAGACTTTGGAATCCGGCCGACCGAGGGCTGCCTGAGGCAGGACAACCCACATTTTATGACTGCAGTTGCATGTCTATCGGACATCTACATTTATGGTAGGTACAAAACTGTACTTTCTTTTTGGTGCCAAAAAAGACGGGGGATCTGAGACCCATCCTAGACCTTTCCCGCTTGAACCTGTCAGTAACCAAGGAAAAATTCCGAATGGTCACTCTTCAATCTATCCTCCCCCTTCTGAGGGAGAACGATTGGATGTGCTCTATAGACCTCAAGGATGCGTATTACCACATCTTAATGGACAAACTATCCAGGAGGTTCCTTTGCTTCTGGCTGGGAGCCAGTCACTACCAGTTCAGGGTCCTTCCCTTTGGCCTCACCACAGCCCCCCGGGTGTTCACCAAAGTGTTAGCAGTGATTGCGGCCCACCTGAGACTCCAGGGAATTCAAGTCTTCCCGTACCTGGACGACTGGCTCCTGTCCGCACCAACAAGGCATCTACTTTGCTCAGCCAGAGACTTTTCTCCATCTAGCTCCACAACTAGGCATTACTATCAATGTCGGCAAATCCCTACCTACTGGCTCCAACACAGATCATAGAATTTATAGGTGCCAGAATAAACACCAGAGATTTGCAAGCCTTCCTAACTGCCGAGAGAATCCGAAATCTTCAACTTCATGTGCGGGCTATCCTTCATTCAGAGGCTCCACCAGCGGAATTGATCCTGAGGGCACTAGGCTCCATGGCAGCAGTGATTACACTCCTTCCATGCGCCCGTTTGAGCATGCGAGTCCTGCAATGGACTCTGTTAGTGCAATGGTCCTTCCTATCCCTTCCTGTCCACCATCCCATTGCTATCAGCAAGGCTTGCAGAAGGGCGCTACTATGGTGGCTCCAAGCATCAAACTTCCATACGGGCCGTCCCTTCTGCACCTCTCCCCCTATCGCCACGGTGACCACGGACGCTTCCCGCCTCGGGGGGCATTACTCAGGCAGGACAGTCCAAGGCACGTGGAACGATACAGAGACCTCCCTGCATATCAACGTTCTGGAGATGAGAGCGGTGCTGTTGGCGTTGCAAGCACTTCAGAGCTTCCTCCCTGCAGGAACGATTACAATTCACTCGGACAACATGTCAGTGGTCTGGTATATCAACAAACAGGGGGGAACCAGATCTTATCCTCTTTGCCGCGAAGCCATGAGAGTGTGGGAATGGGCGATCTCCACCAACCGCTTTCTGATTGCAACGCACATTCCGGGGAGGACCAACATCCTATCGGACAAGCTCAGCCGCACCCTTCTTACCCCCTATGAGTGGTCTACAAATCCTCTAGTAGCGAAGCAGACATTTGCAACATGGGGGCAACCCTGCTGCGATCTTTTTGCATCTCCATCAAACGCCAAATGCGACAATTTCTTCGCTCTAATCCCCCCACCAGGGGAATCTCCAAGAGACGCTCTGGTGCATGCTTGGCCACCCGGTCTACTCTATGCCTATCCTCCTCTTCCAATGATGATACAACTCTTACAGAAAGCTTTGCGGTTGGGGAGCAAGATGATTCTCATTGCCCCATTCTGGCCTCGACAAATTTGGTTCCCTTACCTGTGGTCTCACCTTGTGAATCACCCTTGGATTCTAGATCCCATTCTGGATCTCATCTCCCATCCATTGGACTTGCCAACTCCAAACCTGGACAATCTGAAACTGACAGCTTGGTTGCTCCAGTTCCACTTCTAGTTAGGATTCCCGGTATCTCTTCACCAGTCAAAGCCATCCTCGTGGCAGCACATAAGCCCTCCACCAGGAAGGTATATCACAGCAAATGGAAACGTTTTTCCATCTGGGCGGAGCGCCGCGATCTAGATCCCTTTACGGCTCCTCTTCCATCCATTTTAGATTTCCTAACTGAACTCTTTCAAGAAGGTGCTAGTTGTTCAACTGTCAAAGTGCAATTGGCAGCCATTTCTCATTATCATGTGGGACATGATACAGGACCCTTGATGTCAGCCAAATTGTGTAAAACCTTTCTCAAGGGTACCTTTTTACTTAGACCTCCTGTAAAAGAAGCCATACCACCATGGGATCTTACTGTAGTTCTTCAAGCCTTGACTGCTCCACCCTTTGAACCCGCTGCTTCAGTGGATCTCAAATTCTTGTCATGGAAAACAGCATTCCTTGTAGCCATTACTTCAGCGAAAAGTGTCGGAACTTCAGGCTCTTTCTGTAAAGCCTCCATACCTGATTTTTCACCCTGATAGTGTACCTCAGGATCAATCCCTCCTTTCTTCCCAAGATAGCATCAGAAACCAACATAAACCAATCCATAAATTTACCAGTTTTCTTCCCTAAATATCAAAATAAGGGTGAATACAAGCTGCACTCATTGGATGTTCATAGGCAGCTTCGTTTTTATACCCATAGGATGGCTGGCCATAGACAATCCGACCAGCTGTTCGTTTCCTTTGCCAAATTTAATTTGGGGAAAGCTATCTCTAGAGTATCTTTATCTCGCTGGATTTCCCAATGTATCCTGCTAGCTTAAGCCTCGGGTAGACCCGCACCAGAAGGAGATTGTGCTCATTCCACTCGCTCCATTTCTACTTCTGCGGCTTTCAAGTCTAGAGTTCTTTTGGATGATATTTGTTCTGCAGCCACTTGGGCTTCATCTCATACCTTTATCAACCACTACAAGCTAGACCTGCTTTCTAGAAGGGAGAGCATCCTTTGGCTCTGCGGTGCTTCGTAATATCCTTCCATGATGGCCACCCAGGGTGCAGGTAGCTGGGGACTCTGTCCCACAGGTTGCTGACAAATGAACATTCCTACTTCAGATTTAGAAGTTATGTACTCACCATAACGTTCCATCTGAGTAGGTAGTTAATTTGTCTGCAACCATCCCCCCCTCCTTCCCCCTGACCTTCTTGGATCTATTAGTTTTTAGGTATCCTTTCTTGGATATATATGGAGAGGCAAACTCGATCTGAGGTCATGGAGGGTTAGCAGGGGATTATGGGTTAAGGGAGGGGCTAGGAGCTCGGATCCATTAGCTTGAAACAAGTTGCCGGCTCGGATCCGATAACGGATCCGTAACCCACAGGTTGCAGACAAATGAAATACCTACTCAGATGGAACGTTATGGTGACTGCATAACTTCTAATTCTCTTCTTGACTGGACTGGTTACCTCTTTGTCTTTAGACTGTCATTCCTACTGGGACTTTTAGTTCTGAGGATGGTACTTCCATACATCACCTTTATTGCAACTTTTGCAACCTGAAGGTTTGGTACATTGCTACCCTTGACATTGGATCCCTATTGTAGAGAATTCAGAATACTGCAACAATGAAGAGTACATTTTCTGTTAAGATTTTACACAATTGTACTATCCAACTGAATTGGGGCCTTCCTTTTCACCCACGCATTCCCAACCAGGTACTGCATGTAGGTGCTTCAAACTTGGCTTATGTCACCTTTTAGGCTCCTCATCACTTCAGGGCTTAGGGGTCCTTCAGACAATGGAAGGACCACATCACTTTCAATAAATGAGGGCTCTGATTCGGGCCCTTTAGGTATTCTCGCATATAAAAGCAGAAACCCTCAGGATTTTCATAGACAAAAATGCAGTAATTTGGTGTATGTTTTGCAGGCAAGCTCTTCTGGCATGGCATTAGACTGTAAATGCAAAGCTGTACCTTCAGGCGGTATACATCCCATCTGAGAGCAGTGTACTCACATTCCCTAAGCAGCATCCTGCAAGACTCCCAAGAGTGGATGCTGAACAGGGAAGATGCCCTTCTGTTCTCTTGTTGCAGTATTCATAACAGTAGGGAGTTGCTGCCTGCAACTCCACTGTCTGGTCAGTTTACCAAAGTCTTTTTTTACAAGAGGGGTACGTGTGACGTCCCTTACCAGGACCATAAACCGGCTGGTGTAAGAGACATCTTCATGTACCCTCATTAGACTTTTTCTGCTGCAGTGAATGTCTGAGGTCTGTTTGCCAGTTCCACAAGCAGATCGCGTTTCTTCAGACTGAGTTCAATTCCATTCAAGACCAGACGACTGCTTTGACAGATGCAAGTAAGTGCCCTGTTGGGTTTTTTCCTTATTTTGATTACAGTTTAGACTTGCACGTCAGCTAGAAAGGGGAAGTGTGCTTGTTGGGAGACAAATTCCTCAAGGACACGCACAAGAAGTGCCTATTTTGCTTAGGCAAGGCCCACAACCATGCATTCTGTCCTATTTGCAAGTTTTTCATCCCCAAAACTTTCCGTAGCCGCTTAGTGGCACTGAAGTTGTGTTTAGAAAACCAAAGGCTAAGTTGCGTAGCATGGAAGGGAGTAGGCCTATCTGATGAGCCGCCGAGGAAGAAGCCCAAGAAAATCAGGCCCGTATACCAAGCTGTGCCTCAGCCGTCTGAGCAGGTTCTAGATGCTCTTGAAACCCTGGAATCAGCTCAGACGATTGTGTCCAAAGCTGGCCCGAGAACCTTAATGGAAGTTGGGATGCCAGAAAACACTTGTACGTCTGCTGAGGCAATTTAGCCATCAGAAACTAATGGCGGAGGGGAAGAATGACTCCCAGTCGTAAGGCCCTGCTCCTTCACGTCCTACTAAGCAGTCGTTCACTTCTATGCTTTCTCCATTGGTAACTTCTTTGAAAAGAAAGCAAAAAACTAAGCACCAATAACCTCAACTGGTGCCTGGTTGGGAAGTGTTCTCCCAAAGTCTGTCTAAGGCTTTTCCAGCCTTGCATACACAACAGCTTTCCCGTAGTCCTCTCACCTCAGCCACCCATTCAAGTATCTGAGGAAGATTACTCCTCTTCTGAGGAAACTTTCTCTTATGAAACTCAAATAGGCTCCCCTAAGGATTTCATTACCCCAGAGGAGGAGGAGGAGGATTCTCTTTCTCCTGAATCCCCAGGAGAAGAATTTACCTTTGGGGGACACCCACTCATATGAGGAATGTTTTAAGTGGCAGGCTTCAGAAGTATCTGAATCCAAGAAAAGGTACTTTGACATCTTACAAGTGGAGCAGCCATCTCTTTCTGCTGTCCCTCCCTTACTACCTGCTTTTCAGGATGCTTTTTTGGCTGCGTCTCAGTCTCTTGACTCTCAACCTCCAGCAACTGAACAAACAGACTGTTTCTATAAGGTCCCACAAGATACCCAGTTTCTCTTTTGAAATCCACCAGCAGATCCAGCTGTTATAGCTGTCTTTGCAGAAAAATCTTCAAGGCAGTTACCTTCCGCTGCCCTTTACCCAACAGATAAAGACAGCAAATTTGGTATAATCCTCCTCAACTCTAGCCATAAGGTATGTTTTGGACACCATTTCCAAAGCCTCTACCTTTCTGTCTGAGGTACAGGACTCCCCTGTAAAAACCCAAGTTAATTCCCTACTTTCTACAGCATTCCAAGTGACCAGGCTCTCCATTTAGTGCAGTTACATTGCTGTGGAAGCCTCCTCCTAAATCAGCTGCTTTAGGATCAGTACTAAGGTGATATTCCTGGGTTATGCTTCAACCTCTCCCTATGAATGTTCAGACTAAATTACTGGATGCACCATTGGACAAGAAGGCCCACATTGGACAGGCTTCTGCTGAGTTCCTTAAATCCCTTCAGGAAAAGGGAAAAGATTTGCAGAATCTCAAACATCTTCTGTTATCCCATATTCCTAGGTACCACAGAAGTTACCCACAGATGCCCTCCTTTGTTAGAAGACAGTCCTTTCACTCAGCCCCTCCAAGCTCTACTCTGTTTTCCCACGAGCCCCACCACTACATCCTTTTGGAGTCTGTCTGACCAATCCAGACCTCCTCTGCTGTGACTCACCCTGACTGCATCCAGAAACACCATTATCCCTTCAACTCACCCTCTCTCCCTTCCCTCCTGGCGGAGAATTACATCAGAATAGTGGGTCCTGTCCATCATTCAGAGAGAATATTTCATGACCTGGTGGATGCTCCCACCTTTTCAAGGTATCCCTCAGCCACCAAGACACCAAATCCACTTATTCCCAACCATCATGCAACAGCTCCTAACACAGGGCACAATAGAGCAGGTGCTTACCCCACAATGAAACGCAGGCTTTTACTCCATAATGTTTATTGTACTGAGAAAATATGGCCCTTTGAGGCCAATCCCCCATGTTCCCAGCTACAAAATGATCACCTTACCCATTCTCTTACTCCTAATTCCCCCCAGGCATTCATACTAGCCCTGGACCTAAGGATGCCTATCTCCACATTTCTATCCATCCAAATTACAGGAAATTCCTCAGATTTGCAATAGGCTGCTGTCTTTTTTTCAATTCTTTGCCTTGCCCTTTGGTCTCCACTGCTCCTCGAGTGTTTACAAAGTGCATAGCCCCCTTCATTGCTCACTGCAGGACCCGGAGTATACAGATATACCCATACCTAGATGACCTCATCCTTCATCAACACTGCCAATTTCTACTTCACCTGCAACAGGTGTCTTTCACCCTAACCCAATTAGGGTTCACCCTAAATCTAGAAAAATCACACCTGACTCCCCCCACAAGATTTAATTTTCTTGAGAGGCAGGATCAGAACAGACTGCATGAAAGCCTTCATCCCAGACCAAAGGATCAAGGACTTTTGCATATACCTGAGTCAGATCCTTACCCCACTCTTCCTTGACAGCTCGGGAATTCCTGAGAATGCTAGGCCACATGACATCCCTCATACCCATATTACCCCTGGCAAGACTCCATGTGCAAAATCCAGTGGGTCTTGAAAAACCTATGGATCCAGCATTCCCAACCGATGGACTTGCCTCTTCCACTGCTCCTGTGCTTAAAGGAAATCCAGTGGTGGCTGTCAGCACTGCAACTCAACCTAGGAAACCCACCTTCAACTTCCAGCTCCACAACAAGTCTACACATGCATCAGACCTTGGAGTGCAGTGCTGTTAAACCAACAGCAGTTCTCGGTTCAAGGCAAATGGTCCACTCAAAGGCAAAAGGACCACATCAACATCAAGGAAATGAAGGCATTGCAAATAGCCCTTCTTACTTTCAAACACACTGTCCTGCCAGGAACCCTGAAAGTAATCAAATAATATGGCTGTCCTGTGATACATAAACAAGCAAGGGGGGGACCAGGTCCTACCCCCCATGCAGCTTTGCCACCCAGAGTTGGAACTTAGCAGCTTCCCTCCAGGTTCACCTGCTAGCATTCTATATACCCTCAACAGAGAATTGTATGGCAGATTAACTCAGAAGAACCTCTGCTCCCTCTCACGAATGGATGCTTCAGAGAGAGTCGTTTTCCTGGACCTGATGCACAGGTGGGGTATTCCACAAGCAGATCTCTTTGCCTCCTCCAAGAACAAGCAGATGCCCAACTTCTGCACAAGGTATCCACATCCACAAGCTTGGAAAGTGGATGCATTCTCCTTTCCTTGAAAGGGAATGTACCTTTACGCCTTCCCTCCTTTCACACCAATTCAGGTGGTCATCCTGAAAATTCAGATGGGCAAACCCAAAATCCTACTGATGACCCCGTATTGGCCAATACAGCATTGGTTCCTCCTACACTTACTAGTCAAGGGCAATCACCACATGTTACCCCACCAATTAGACCTGCTCACACAGGACAAGGGATCCCTACTCCACCCAAAGGTGAACAACCTGAAATTGACCTTATGGGTGATGTGATTCTAATCCCTTACAGACACCTATATTCAGAGGACATACTCGGTGTTCTGCAGGAGGCCGGAAAACCTAGTACCAAAAGAAACTATGTATTTAAATGGCGCAGATTCTCCAAGTGGTGTCACAGGAAATAACTTGGACCACCTCACTACTCTGATACTGATGGTCCCATCCTATTTGTGTGAGCTACTCCAATCAGGACCACCTTATTCTTCAGTTAAAGTCCACTTGTCTGCCATCTCTGCCTGTCTGCCCATTACACCTCCTTTGGCATCTTGACTGGAGGTCAAGCTTTTTCTGAAGAGTTCTCCACATCAGACCCCCCCCCCCCCCCAGGAGACCCATCCCCTCTCCTTGAGACTTAAATATTATTTTAGCGAAACTAACCATACCTCCTTTTGAACCAGCTCACTCACTTCCCCTGAAACTATGCACCCTGAAAACAGTTCTGCTGGTGGCCCTTACCTCCGCCAGGAGGGTTTCAGAGATACACACCCACATGGCTACCTGTCCTTACCTTATTTTCCACAAGGACAGAGTGGCTCTCTGGACCCAACCCTTCCTTCATGCCCAAGGTAGTTGATGAACTTTCATTGAATCATACCATTAATCTACCAGTTTTCTACCCTTATTCATAAAACTCCTCTGAGAGAACTCTAGGTTCACTGGATGTACACAGACAACTCCGATATTACTTGAACAAAACTTAAGTCTGTTAGGAAATATGACCAGTTCATTTCCTTCCATCTCAGACCCCTAGGGAAGGTAGTCTTAAAACAGACCATTTCCTCCTGAATCTCCAAATCTATTTCTTTGTGCTACTCCCATCATGGGAAATCCTTGCAAGGTCATGTTAAACTTCACTCTACCAGGGCAGCTGCCTCGTCTACTGCCTTTTTCAGAGACATGGACTTCAGCTCCATTTTAGAAGCAGCAACTTGGACCTCGGTACACAACTTCACCAAGCACTACAAGCTGGATATGGCCTCTAGAGCAAGAGCAGGCTTTGCTAGGTCTGTCTTTCAGGGCTTGGTTGATCAAGGAAACCTTTCCTCCACCAAGGTTCATACATACTGATGTCCTTCAAGGATGCATCTGCAGTCATAACATATGGGTTGTCCTGCCTCAGGCAGCCTTTCGGTCGGCCGGATTCCAAAGTCTGGGTCTGGCCTCGGCTGATGTCGCATCTTCCCCGACGTCAGAGCTGCTGGGGTATAAAGGCATCAGCCGACGCCATTTTCCTCAGTCTTTCTTGCCGCGCGGTGCCCGAAGCAGAAGCTGTTCGCAAGTGCCGGTCGGTCAGATCCAGAGATTCAGCTACCAAAGACTTCTAAAAAGCTAAGTACCCCGTTGGGGACGCTTTCTTGCCTCAGCCGATGTCAGACAAAGTAAATAATTGTTTAACTTGTGGGAAACAAATACCTCATAAGGATTTCCATTCCTACTGCCTTCCTTGCTTAGGCCCAGACCACAACTTATCAGCTTGTTTAGCCTGTGCCTCCTTCAACCGACGGACTCTTAGACGTCGGTCGGAGTTTGCAGAAGAGTTTTTTGGATCCGCTTTTGCATATAAAATGCCGTCGGAGACTCCGACTACACATTTAGCCAAAAAACGCAAGGAAAAGGACCGACACTCACGGCCTGCGGTTTCGGCTGAAACCACGGATAGGCCTACCGCGAGTGTCTCTGTTTCGGCTGAAACCGAGGCCTCCTCTTCCTTCTGCCGAAATCATTCCTCCGACAACCGAGGCCAGAGAGGCCCCGGCTGAGTCGGCTACAGAAATCCCTACCGAAGAAGCAAGCGCACAAGAATTGTCAGACACCATTCCCTTGGACATTTCCACTCCTGCACGTGGGGCAGCTAGGCCCCCTGCTTCTATGTCTATTAAGGCTTTCTCCAGGGCTAAAGCAGCTAAAATTACAAAAGCTTTACCTGCAAAAACAACTTCTCAGAGATCTTCCTCAAGTTCCCAGATTCTCAGTCTTGCTGAGGACCTTATTTCTCTGATTTAGGGGTTCCCAACCTCACCCAGACAGGGCCTCCCAACCTCCTCCTGACAAAAGGCCCAGGACTGAACCCCCTGAACCTCTCTCCTCGGACTACTCCTCGGATGGATCTGATTTGTCAGACCATCAGGAAGGGCCATACTCACCTTATGAGGATTCCGATGCAGAAGACTCTATCCCTTCTGCTTCCCCTGCAGAGGAATTTTCCTTTGGGGAAACTTTACACTCTGAGGGAACACTTTCAATGGCAGGGTCAGGATTTCTCTGATTCTAGAAAAAGACTAAGGACTTTCTTACACTTGCCACAGCATAGGCCTTTAGCCATACCACCTGTGCTAACTGTAGTTGATGCATATAATGATGTCAGCTCTGCCCCTGATTCACTTCCCCCGGCCCCTGCCAAACCTGACAGATACTACAGGGTTCCGGATTCACACTTCCACTTGTGTAAAGCCCATGCTGCAGACCCAGAAACTATTTCTCAGGGCCCGAAAGGTGTTGCAGCTGCCACTGCCAAAAACCCACTACCCTCTGAAAGGGAGTCAAGAGCATTAGAGAGATGGGGAAAAAACGGTTTATACTTCTGCTACTCTTTCTGCCAGGGCTTTAAACTGTCAATTCCATATGATACAGTACCAGGAATATTTGTTAGATCAGCTGAATAAAAAGCTTTCTTCTCCTGAACCTTTAGACCATAAGGCCCTTCAGGATTTGGTACACAACTCTCAGCAGGTCAGTAATCATTTCTTAAAATGTGGCTATGATGCACTGGAAGCTTCATTTAGATCAGCTATGACTGGGGCAGTAATCAAGACATGCCTGGCTAAAAGAGCAATCCTTGCCGGACCATGTCAAGGCTAAACTCCTAGATGCTCCAATGGAGAAACAAAGTTTATTTGGCTCCCCTGCACAGGAGATTCTAAAGAAAGTGGAAGAAAAAGCAAAATCTGTGCAAACAGTTAAGGATTTTCTGCAGGTCCAACCTCCGAGGTTCAGCAGAAACTGGCCTTCAAAGAATTGGTCCTTTCCAGACACCTCCAAAGCACAGAGGGGCAGGAATAGACGCCCAAGAGGCAGAGGTCAATCAAAGGGTGCCTACAGGGGTCGTCAGTGGCAGCCTGCCAACCAGAGGAGTACTGCCACAGCTGCAACTACAACCACTTCCACAGGACAAACGCAATGACTTGACTCTTACTCCGCCTACAAGGGAACAACTGGAAGCACCCTTGGGCGGGAAATTGGCTTTATTCTCAAAAAACTGGCATTGCATTACAAAAGACAAATGGACATTGCAAACAGTAGACAAAGGATACAGGTTTCATTTCCACACTTTACCAAGAAGGAGCGGAATGCCAAACCTTAAGCCAGAGGCTTTAAGACAAATCAACAATTTACTTCAGATGAAAGCAATAGAAAGGGCACCATCTATGGAACAAGGCCAAGGGTATTACTCCAGACTATTCCTTGTGCCAAGAAAAGAAACCCAATGGAGGCCTATTCTCGACTTGTCCGCACTAAACACATCTCATTGTGCCAAAATTCAAAATGCTGACCCTACAGCAACTTCTTCCCATGTTGGGCAAGGAGTCTTGGCTGGTGACTCTAGATCTCAAGGAGGCATACCTGCACGTCCCTATACGACCAGATTGCAGAAGACACCTCAGATTTCTTGCAGGATCAGAGCATTATCAATTCTCAGCATTGCCCTTTGGCTTATCTACTGCGCCCAGAGTATTCACGAAATGCCTGGCATCAGTAATTGCACATTGCAGGCTTCAGGGAATTCAAATCTACCCATACCTGGACGACTGCCTAATACAAGCGGAGAACAGGACAGGACTAATAAAGGATTTGAACTATGTCATCCACCTGTTACAGGCCTTGGGATACACAGTCAGCATCCAGAAGTCAAGACTAGTGCCATCCCAAAGGATAACCTTTTTGGGTGCGGATCTGGACACAATAACTCAGATGGCTTTTCTCACAGAAGAAAAACAAAAGCAACTCCCAGTCTACTTCATGGCTTTGACAAGACAAACTCAGCTCACTGCAAGGAAAGTCCTGCAGGCCCTGGGTTACATGGCATCTTGCATAATCTTGATCCCCACATGCCAGGCTGCATATGAGGAAATTACAATGGTACCTAAGGAATGTATGGTCTCAACACAGGCACAGTCTAGAAACCATGATTCCAATCATTCCATGCCTGAAAAAGGAATTCCTGTGGTGGGCTCAGGCCTGCCAGTCCAACAGAGGGCTGCCTTTCAAAAAACCACAACCAAGGCAGACCATCACCACGGACGCCTCAGACCTAGGATGGGGAGCACACATGGAAGACAAGTGCATCCAAGGCCTATGGACTCAAGACCAGCTGAATTTGCACATAAACCTAAAGGAGATGCTGGCAGTGAAGTATGCAATCGAGGCATTCAAATCATTCCTCCAGCAAGGTCATCTGCTGATACGGACAGACAATACCACAGTCATGTGGTACATAAACAAACAGGGAGGCATGCATTCCTACCCTCTATGCCGGATGGCAATGGATCTGTGGAACCTAGCCCTGAATCTCAACATCCAACTGCAGGCCAAATTTGTTCCAGGAAAAGAGAATTCACTAGCAGACAGCTTAAGCAGAACTACCACGGATGCTCACGAATGGATGCTGCATCCAGACATCTTCAAAATCATAACAAACAAATGGGGAATGCCAGAGAGAGACCTGTTCGCCTCCCCACTCAACAACCGATTGAGGAAATTCTGCTCAAGAGTATACCACCCACAAGTCTGGAAGGTGGACTCTCTCTCTTTCAACTGGAATGCCCTAACAGTGTATGCTTTTCCACCACTCCCATTGATGTACAGAGTACTACTGAAGATCAGAGAGGAACAGCCAAAGGTGATACTGATAGCTCCAGACTGGCCAAGGCAGCACTGGTATCCGCTACTGAGAAGCATGTCTCGGACAAACTCATGGCCTCTACCCCTATGGCCTCTACTTCTAACGCAGAACAACTTCAAGACCCTACATCCAAACTTGAAAACTCTGCAGCTGACTGCCTGGAAAATTGCCTGAAACAAAGCCAAACTGTCTTATCTCAGAGGGTCAAGGACATAATCATGGAGGCTCGTAGGCCCTCCACAAGAAAGACATACTCAGCTAAATGGAAGAGATTCCTTATTTGGAGTGCATCAAAGGGTTCAAATGTCACACTGGCAAACCTAGCTCACATCCTAGAATACTTAGCAGAACTGTTCCACAATGGCCTGTCCTATTCCTCCATTAAGATTCATGCTTCAGCAATTTCAGCAGAATACAACATGGATCCTCCTATCTTCTCTCACCCTCTCCTCAGACAATTTTTAAGAGGGATCAAAAATGTAAAACCTCCAAGGAAACCCCTTCTACCTGCATGGGATCTCAATTTTGTGCTGGAAAAATTAACACTACCCCCTTTTGAACCAGCAGCATCAGCAGACTTACAGTTCTTATCTTGGAAAACTGCTTTCCTTCTAGCAATCACTTCAGCAAGAAGAGTATCCGAGTTACAGGCACTAATGGCAGTGCAGCCTTTCCTTATTTTTCACCAGGATAGAGTGTCTCTGAGAACCAATCCTACATTCATGCCAAAGGTGGTATCCTTGAACCAAGCTATTCATTTGCCTACGTTCTCCCCTAACCCACAGAACAGGGGGAAAAACTACTGCACACCTTGGATGTACACAGACAACTACGCTACTATCTGGACAGAACTAAAACCAGCAGAAAAACTGACCAACTTCTGGTAGCATATGCAACTGGAGTGCAAGGAAAAGCAATTTCCAAACAGACAATCTCTAAATGGATAGGAAATTGCATTCGTTTCTGCTACTCTTTTCATGGAAAGACAGCTCCTGAAAATAATCAGACCTCAGTCCACAAGAGCCACTGCCACCACTACAGCTTTCCTACGAGGGGTGGCTACCAAGGACATTTTAGAAGCTGCTACTTGGAGCTCCGTGCATACATTTGCCAAGCATTACAATGTACCTTTATACTCCAGATCCCGAGCAGGTTTTGCAACTGCAGTTTTACAGGGGATCTTAACTACACCATCCTTATCTTAGTACCTCCTCCCCCAGTTTGGCTATGGTATTCTACCCATATGTTATGACTGCACATGCATCCTTGAAGGACATAGTACAGTTCTGTACCTACCATAAATGTAGATGTCCGATAGGTATGCATCTGCAGTCAGGATTACCCACCCGCCTTCCCCTCTGTGGTATTCCTAGGCTTTCAGCTAGCTGGGGGAATCTATTATGGTGTATTTGTTTGTATGTATATCTGTATGTGTGTGTATATATATATATATATATATATATATATATATGTGTGTGTGTATACATATATATATATATATATATATATATATATATATATATATATATATATATATATATATATATATATATATATATATTTTTTGTTTTATTCTGTTTGGAATTTCAACTTTTATCCAAATTTAGCTTTCCTAGAGGGCACCTGGCATCTGGGGCAAGAAACACTGAGGAAAATGGCGTCGGCTGATGCCTTTATACCCCAACAGCTCTGACATCTGGGAAGATGTGACATCAGCCGAGGCCAGACCCAGACTTTGGAATCTGGCCGACCGAAGGGCTGCCTGAGGCAGGACAACCCATATGTTATGACTGCAGATGCATACCTATCGGACATCTACATTTATGATAGGTACAAAACTGTTCTTTACAAATACTGCATCATGAGAATAGATGGACATAGAATAGTTGTGTAAGAACTTACCATAACCCTACATGTCCTTCTCTTCCATGTTGCAGTATTCAGTCCCCCCCATTTCCTAACCAAAACTCCATGGCCTACCTGTGGGGACAGTCATGATCTTCCCAAGTCTCACCTGTCCTCTACACAGCCAACCTACTGCCCTGGGCCTAGCCTACATGCAAGTCTAAGGGGCTCCCACTCGGTCCCTCCTTAGCAATCCAAAGAAGCACTACTGTATCTGGCAAAACAATTCTGATGAGAGTACATGCAGATGTCACTTATACCCAACGTCAGATGTTATGTAGTCCTATCGGCCGGTACTAAAGCTCTAGAGTTTTTACTGGCTTGAGGCTAACCCTGATCCCATGATGCCTCACTGCAGTTCCTCAGATTTCGCTTGCCGCAAAAGCTTCGAGGTTGTCTCCTTACTGGCTCGTTGGCTAAGTAAAAGATTTATTTACTAAATCTTTCTTATTTGAAGTAGTTAACTTCATTTGTCTTTCAACCTGTGGGTTTCTGATCCAAGCCGGCAGCTTCAAACAGCTAAGATCCGAGCTCCAAGCTCCTCCCCCTTGCCCATAATCCCCTGTTATCCCTTCCTGACCTCAGATTTTGCCGCGGTTCAGTCAGAAGCTCTGAACGAGTTCCAGGCGTGGGAGTAGATAGTTTTTGTGAGAAAAATCCTTTTCTTTTTCTATTATAACAGTAAAAATTTGTGTGTTGCTCCTTAGTTAGTTTCCAGTTAACTGTTTTTGTAGTTAATTTTAATTAAATTACCCCCCCCCCCCCCGCATGTGTGAAGGCGTGTCTGTTCTTGGGCCTAGTGTAATTTTGTCCCTAGTCATGTCTGTGGCCCCTAAAGCCTTCTATTCTAAATGCACTGAGTGTGGCCATAAGCTTGTCCGCAGCAGATGGCCACACTCTGTGTTATCGGCCTTGGGGTTGACCACCTGCAGCCTTCAACCCCAGGGCTTTGAGGGACCGGTCGAATTTGATTCTGGCGGGACTGTTGCCCCCGGACTCGACTTTGTCCTCCTCTCCCTCTGTGGCACCGGCCGCGGCAGTGCCACCTTCCATCCCTGCTCCCCTGGCCGGGAGTCACCCTCCCACCTCAGGCCAGGAGGAGAGGGAAGCTAGGAGGGAGAGGAGAAAAGAGAAGCGCCACAAGCGGCGGGCTGAGTCTTCCTCCTTCGCTCCGCTGGCCAAGCAAGCAGCTTCTCCCAGGGCCTTCGGGCCTTCTCCTTCCTGGCTCCATTCACCCCGTTTTTCCCTGGAGGAGGAGACCCGGCCGCCTTCGAGGTCATCGAGGCGGCACTCCCGGCCCGCCTCTGCCTCCTCTAGGTCAACTCGAAGCTTGTCCGATGCAGACCTAGACCGGATGATGCGTAGGTTCCTCCAGGCCCAGCTGCAGATGGGATTGCTCCCCCTTTTTCGCCCCGATTGCTCCTTCTCCGACCGACTTCCGGGGTTCAGAGCCAGGTAGCATGGGAGCCGGGGGAGTGTCGGTGCCGATGGTACCTCTTACTTCAGCGCCAACGGCACCCTCAAATTTGTCTGGTCCATTTTCGGAGCCGAAAACAGAGCTTTGGTTCCAGAGGTGTCAGTGTGTCTTCGGCTCCATCTCGGTCGGTGCATACTGGCCCTTCTGATCAGATTGCTTCGGTGTCGGCTTTGATCCACACATCGGATCCGAGGGGACTGCTCTCGAATCCCAGAGTGAGCAGCTCTCCTTCGGAGTTCGATGTCGTGGAATGGGTATTGTCGAGGGATTCGAGACCCCAGGCCCGTTATACGGTTCCACCCTGCACTCCCTCTCAGACGGGCCTACCTTCCATCACCCGGCCCCAGGGACAGCATGCATCTACGTCCCAGATATTTCCCTTGGAGGAACAAGATGTGGTTGGTGAGGCCTCTTCGGACAGCCCCCCCCCCCCCCCCCCCCGAGGAGGTTCCTCACAAACGTAAGTGCAAGAGGAGGCACTTGGAGTCACCTGAGTCCTTGACGGAAGAGACAGACTTAGAGGAAGGGGAAGGTTCCCCAAGGTCACCTCCCAAAGATGTCGCCTTCGGAGACATCATGGAAATGCTTCGAATTAGAGGGGGGTGGTCAGCCCAAAAACCTTCCTCTGAGTCTGTGTTTCTGGAGGCGTTTGACGCAGGCCCATCTACCTCTTGGGTGTCCCCTCCCTACCGATCCTCTGGTAGACCTGATTATTACCAGGGCATGGAAGGAGCCTGACACTGTGGAGCCCATTCCAAAGAGACCAGATAAAATTCTCAGCCCCCCTTATGATAGGACGTGTTGGAGCAAGGGTGCTCCTGTAGATGCCATGTTGGTGGCAGCCGCCACCAGAAAGGAACTAGCCCAGGAGAGTTTCTCTATCCATCCTCCAGACAGAGTCTCAGATGATGGACCGCCTGGGGAAGCGGATGTTCGCTTCAGCCACCTTCTCTGTAAGGTCGCTGAATTAGATGGCACACGTGATACGACTCCAGCGGGGTCTCATCAAAAAAATGTCGGCAGAGGATAAGAAAGTATTCTCAACCTGACTAGCCACACTCAAATCCATTGCGAACACCTCTATGCGGCTCCTCTCCCATGCTACTGAAGGAGCCTCTAGAGCTAGCGGAGCGGGCATTGTCTTACGACAGCATGCTTGGCTCCGCCATTGTGATTTTACGGAACCCTTCAAGGCGTCCTTCGCTAATGCCCCGTTTGACGGTTCTTCACTATTTGGCAAGACCAAGAAAGACGGGAAGCCATTGTCTGCTGTCGGAGTCCGCTTCTCTGCTCCCCAGAGGTCCTTCTCTATGAACCAAAAGGGACAGAAGAAGATGTGGTTCCGGAAGTCTCAACAGTCCTATTTCGCTCCGGACACCTTGTTCTTCAGAGGCAGAGGGGTACCGAAGAATTTCGGGTTGAGAGAACCCTTTTCTTATTGGCCTGCGCAGCAACCCTGAAGGGGTTACCCGACTGCTCCACTCGGGCGTTTCTCGAGGCACCTAGCAGTTTGGGAGTCCATTACAACAGATCGCTGGGTGCTTCAAATTATATCCAGAGGTTACAAGATCCCATTTCTCAATCTCCCTCCCAAACCACGGAGCCTCTCTGATATTCCACCGAATCAAAGGGAGGCAGCAGCCGCAGAAATACTCCAGCTGCTAGAAAAAATAGCAATCCAGCACGTCCCCCCCCCCCCCCCAGACCAATCCGGATCAGACTTCTACTCCCAGGTTCTTCTTGGTGCCAAAAAAGACGGGGGACTTGAGACCATTCCTCTACATGTTCTTTCTAAACATGTCAGTGGCCAAAGAAAAGTTCCGGATGGTCGCCATTCAATCCATTCTCTCACTCCTGCAGGAGAACGACTGGATGTGCTCTATAGACCTCAAGGATGCGTACTACCACATTTTGATGGACAGGCGATCCCGAAGGTTTCTCCGCTTCCGGCTAGGAGCCAGCCACTACCAGTTCAGTGTCCTTCCCTTTGGTCTCACCACAGCCCCCAGGGTGTTCAAAGTCTTGGCAGTTGTAGCGGCCCACCTGAGACTCCAGGGAATACAGGTCTTTCCGTACTTGGACGACTGGCTCCTGACCGCCCCCACCAGGCATCTACTGTGTTCAGCCAGAGATTACTTCCTCCACTTGGCCTCCCGACTGGGAATCACAATCAGCATCAAAAAATCTTCTCTTCAACCAACCCAGATCTTGGACTTCATTGGGGCCAGATTAAACACAAACCTTTTGCAAGTCTTCTCAACATCGGACCGGCTTTGAACACTAAAGCTACACGTGCTGGCCCTTCTGCACTCCCCGGCTCCACCAGCGGAATTGGTCCTGAGGGCTCTAGGTTCCATGGCGGCAACAATCAACCTGCTACCCTTAGCGTGCTTGAACATGAGGATACTACAATGGACCTTGCAGGTTCAATGGTCCATCCTGCAACATCCACTGAGTTCACCCATCTCCCTCAGCAGGGTTTGCAGGAAAGCCCTATTCTGGTGGCTCCAGTCCCCGGACCTCCAGAAAGGGCGCCCCTTCTCTGTCCCCTCCTTTAACCACTGTTACCACAGACGCTTCTCGTCTTGGGGGGGGGGGGGCACTGTATGGGCAGAGCAGTCCAAGGCACGTGGACCCATTCAGAGACCTTGTAGATGAGAGCGGTGCTTTTGGTGTTGCAAGCACTCCAAGCCCTTCTTCCCTTGGGGACAATTGCAATTCAGACAGACATGTCAGTAGTCTGGTATATCAACAAGCAAGGGGGAACCAGATCCTAACCACTTTGTCGAGAGGCCATGAGAGTTTGGGAATGGGCGATCTCAACCAACCGTTTTCTTATAGTGACACACATTCCGGGCCGGTCGAACATCTTGGCAGACAGGCTGAGTCGAACCATCCTTTCACCATACGAGTGGTCTCTGAACCCAAGAGTAGCGAAGCAAATCTTCAAGTGGGGTCAACCTTGCTGCGATCTCTTCGCATCTCTTTCGAACACAAAGTGCAGCGACTACTTCGCTCTAATTCCCCCACCGGGGGAATCCCCCAGAGACGCTCTGGTGCATGTTTGGCCACCCGGTCTACTTTATGCTTATCCACCTCTTCCCCTAATGCTAACATTCTTGCAGAAAGCCCGTCGGTTGGGGAGCAGAGTGATCCTCATAGCCCCATTCTGGCCTAGTCAAGCGTGGTTCCCATGTCTATGGTCTCATCTAGTGAATTCCCCATAGATTCTAGTTCCCACTCCGGATCTGATCTCTCACCCACTAGGATTAACAACCTTGAACCTGGACAACCTCAAGCTTACAGCTTGGTTGATCCAGTTCCAGTAATAGCTAGGACTCTCAGTATCTCGTCCTCTGTTAAGGCTATTCTAGTAGCCGCACACAAGCCTTCTATGAGGAAGGTTTATAATTGCAAATGGAAACACTTCAGTTTGGGCGGAGCACAGAAACGTAGACCCCTTTACAGCTCCGTTACCAGCAGTGCTAGAATTTTTGTCAATCTTATTCGACCAGGGTGCTAGTTCCTCTACGGTCAAAGTCCATTTAGCCTCAATCTCCCACTATCATGTGGGAAGTGATCTCGGTCCCTTGGCCTCTTCCAAATTATGCAAGACCTTCTTAAAAGGCACTTTCCTCTTGAGGCCTCCTGTTAAAGATGCAGATATCCTTCAAGAATGCAAATGCAGTCCTGACATATGGGTTGTCCTGCCTCAGGCAGCCCTTCGGTCGGCCGGATTCCAAAATCTGGGCCCGGCGTCGGCTGATGTCGCCTCTTCCCAGACATCAGAGTGGCTGGGGTATAAAAGCATCAGCCGACGCCATCATCTTCAGTCTTTCTTGCCGCGCGGTGCCCGAAGCAGAAGCAGTTCGCAAGTGCCGGTCGGCCAGCTCCTGTGTTTTCAGATCCGAAGTCATCTAAAAGCTAAAGTACCCCGTTGGGGAACCTTTTCTTGCCTCAGCCGATGTCAGATAAAACTGCAAAAGTTAATAATTGCTTGTCTTGTGGTAAACAAATACCTCATAAGGACTTCCATTCTTACTGCCTTCCCTGCCTCTGCCCAGACCACGATGTCTCGGCCTGTGCTTGCTTCAATAAGCGCACACTTAGGCGCCGGGCAGAATTTGCTGAAGACTTTTTTGGGGAAAATTACTTCTATATCATGCCGTCGGAACTACCGACAGCACATATTTCCAAAAAACGGAAGGACGGGGACCGACATTCGCGGGCCGCGACTTCCACCGACACCATGCTAAAGCCTACCGCGAGTGCATCGGTCTCTTCGGAGGCGGTAATTCAACCGCTCCAGGCCGACTACACTGCTTTACCGCACACTTCGGTCCCGGAGGCTACCCCGGTGCCGGTTGTTTATTTCCCTCCTGAAACCGAAGCCTAAGATTTGCCTGAAATCATACAAAGCACGTGGGGCAGCTAGGCCTCCTGTGTCTGTCCATCAAGGCCTATACACGTGCTAAGGCTGCCAGCCAGGCTAAGTCTCACCCTCCTAAATCTTTTTCACAGGGTCCCACTTCTGATAAACAGATCATGACTTTAGCTGCAGATCTAATTTCTTTAATCAGGGGCTCTCAGGCTCATCCGGACCAAGGTTCTCAGCCGCCTTCAGACAAAAGGCCTGGGGTTGAGCAGGCAGATACCCTTTCCTCAGATGAAGCCTCTGATGAGTCAGGCCATTCTGATTACCAGGAAGAATCCTTCCCGGCCTACGAGGATTCTGATGCTGATGAATCCATTTCCTCTGCCTCTCCTCCTGAGGATATTTCTTTCGGGGAAATTCTCCACTCCATGAGAGAGCATTTTCAGTGGCAGGGCCAGGATTTCTCCGACTCCTGGAAAAGGCTTCAGACTTTCCTTAAGTTACCCCAGCAGAGGCCTTTAGCTATACCCCCTGTGTTAGATGTATTGGATGATGTGTTCTCAGACTCCAGTACTTCTCCTGATTCTCTCCCGCCTGCTCCTGTCAAGCCAGACAGATATTACAGGGTTCCTGAAACTCATAAGCATCTCTTTAAGGCCCACTCTGTTGATCTAGAAACTATTTCTCAGGGGCCCAAAGGAGTGGCAACTTCCACGGCCAAAAATCTTTTGCCCACAGACAGGGAATCTAGGTCCCTGGAGTGGTGGGGTAAAAAAGTTTATACCTCATCCACCCTTGCCATGAGGGCACTTAACTGTCTCTTTCATATGTTTCAGTATCAGGATTTCTTGATGGATGATTTGCAGAAAAAGTTAGCCTCTCCTGAACCTTTAGATAGAAAGGCCTTGCAGGATTTGGTTCATAATACTCAGCAGGTTAGCAATCATTTTCTTCAGTGTGGTTATGATGCATTGGAAGCTTCATGTAGGGCAGCTATGACAGGGGCCGTCATACGTAGACATGCTTGGTTGAAAGAACATACATTGCCAGATCATGTTAAAATAAAGCTTCTAGATGCACCTATGGAAAAAGACAAGCTATTTGGTGCTAATGTCCAGGATGTGTTGAAATCAATTGAGGAAAAGGCTAAATCAGTACAAACAGTCAAAGATTTCCTCCAGGTTCAGCCACCGAGGTTCACTAGGAATTGGCCTTCGAAGAATTGGTCCTTTCCAGACGCTGACAAGTTCCAAAGGGGAAAAAACAGGCGTGCTCAAGGTAGAGGGCAATACCGAGGCTCCTACAGGGGCCGTCAATGGCAACCAAATAATCAGAGAAGTGGCGCAGGGACTTCTACTGCTCCACAGGGACAATCACAATGACTTGACTTTGACACCGCCGACCAAGGCTCAAAGAGAAGCACCTTTAGGCGGAAAATTATCTTTATTTTCAAAAAATTTGCACGTTTTTACTAAGGACAAATGGATTTTGGACATGGACAAAGGTTACAGGTTCCACTTCCATACCTTACCAACAAGACAAGGCATGCCAGACCTGCCACAAAATCAAAGGGCAGAGGCACTCGTACAAGTTTCAAAGCTGCTACTGGACTTGTCCGCTCTAAACACTTTTCTCATTGTGCCAAAATTCAAAATGCTGACGTTACAGCAACTTCTTCCCATGCTGGGCAAGGGGTCTTGGCTGGTTACTCTGGACCTCAAGGAGGCATGCCTGCATGTCCCAATCAGACACAGCTGCAGAAGATACCTCATATTTCTTGCAGGGTCAGAGCATTATCAATTCTCAGCATTGCCTTCTGGCTTATCTGCTGCGCCCAGAGTATTCACGAAATGCCTGGCATCAGTAATTGCACATTGCAGACTCCAGGGGATACAAATATACCCTTACCTGGACGACTGCCTTATACAAGCGGACAGCAAGCAAGCCTTGATAAGAAACTTGGACTATGTCATTCACTTACTACAGGCTTTGGGATACACAGTCAACATTCAAAAATCAAGACTACTGCCATCCCAACAAATAATTTTTCTAGGAGCCAAACTGGACACAAACTCACAAATGGCTTTCCTCACAGAAGAAAAACAAGAGCAATTACCAGATTACTTAAAAAGCCTAGCAAAGCTCACCCAGATGACTGCAAGAAAAATCCTGCAGGCCCTGGGTTTCATGGCATCTTGCATTATTCTGATTCCCCTGGTAAGACTACACATGAGAACTACAATGGTACCTAAAAAGTTTATGGTCTCAACACAGCCACAACTTAGAAGCAATTATTCCACTCATTCCATGTCTACAAAAGGAATTTCTGTGGTGGGCACAAGCAAGCCAGCTAAACAAAGGCATGTCTTTCAACAAACCTCAAGCGAGCCAAACCATTACAACAGACGCCTCAGATCATGGATGGGGGGCGCACATGGAGGGCAGATGCATTCAAGGGCAATGGGCATCCCGAGAATTGCATCTGCACATCAATCAAAAAGAGATGTTGGCAGTTCTTCATGCAATCGAGGCCTTCGGAAAATTTCTTCAGCAGGGTCATCTGCTAATAGACAGACAACACCACTGTTATGTGGTACATAAAACAAACAAGGAGGCACCCATTTTTACCCCCTCTGCAAACTAACAATGACTCTTTGGGAAAAGTCCCTGAAACTGAACATGCAGTTGTAATCCCAGTTTGTCCTAGGCAAGGACAATGTTCTGGCGGACAGTCTAAGCAGAAACATTATGGACCCGCACGAATGGATGTTGCATCCAGACATTTTTTCACAAATAACTCATGCATGGGGAAGGCCGGACATGCATCTCTTTGCCTCACACCTCAGTCATCTGAAGAAGTTCTGCTCAAGGACACACCATCCTCAAGCCTGGAGAATGGATGCTCTCTCCTTCAGCTGGAATTCTCTGACAATCTATTCATTTCCACCTCTACCATTATTGACCAAGGTGTTACTGAAGATCAAAGCAGAACAACCGAAAGGCATTTTGATAGCTCCAGACTGGCCAAGACAGCACTGGTATCCATTATTAAGGAGCATAACTCGCACCAAGCCGTGGCTCCTGCCTCAATGGCCTCTGCTTTTAACTCAGCACAATTACAGGACTGTTCATCCCAACCTGCAAACATTGCAACTAACAGCTTGGAGGGTTCCATGACTTCTCCCCATATCTCTCTCTCCAAAAAAGTTCAAGAGATTTTACTGGAAGCACGCATGCCTTCCACCAGAAAAACTTTTTCAGCCAAATGGAAGAGATTCAACATCTGGAATTTCAACAAGGGTCAGGATGCATCAGTAATGAGCATCCCACAGATGCTAGTATACTTGGCAGAAATGCTGCACAATGGCCTTTCATATTCTTCCATAAAAGTACACGCTTCAGCAATTTCAGCAAAATACAACTGTGATCCACCTGTGTTTTCACATCCTTTGCTAAGACAGTTTCTAAGAGGGATAAAGAATATTAAACCTCCAAGAAAACCACCAGTGCCTGCATGGGACCTCAATTTCGTCTTGGAAAAATTAACTCTTCCTCCTTTTGAGCCAGCAGCATCTTCAGAATTGCAATTCCTCTCCTGGAAAACAGTTTTTCTGTTGGCAATTACTTCAGCAAGAAGAGTCTCGGAGATACAGGCCCTCATGGCAGTTCCTCCATTTCTCATTTTCCATCAGGACAGTGTCTCTAAGAACCAATCCTTCATTCATGCCAAAAGTGATATCCAGGGTTTCTCTAAATCAAGCAATTCACCTGCCTACTTTCTTTCCCAATCCTCAAAATAAAGGAGAAAAGCTTCTGCACACTTTGGACATACACAGGCAATTACGCTACTACTTGGACAGAACAAAGGCCAACAGAAAGTCTGACCAACTATTTGTAGCTTACGCTGCTGGAGTACAAGGAAAGGCAATTTCCAAACAAACAATTTCAAAATGGATTGGAAACTGCATCAGATTCTGCTACTCTTTCCATGGAAAAGGTGTGCCAGCCAGTATCAGGCCACACTCCACCAGAGCTACAGCCACCTCCACTGCCTTTCTAAGAGGGGTGGCTACAAAGGACATTCTAGAAGCTGCTACATGGAGCTCCGTGCATACATTTTCCAAGCACTACAACCTGCCTTTATATTCCAGATCCCGAGCAGGCTTTGCTTCTGCAGTCCTGCAGGGCATTTTAGCTACACCATCCTTATCTTAGATCCTACCACCCCCAGCTTTGCTATAGTATTCAACCCATATGTCAGGACTGCAGTTGCATTCTTGAAGGACATAGTACAGTTTTGTACCTACCATAAATGTAGATGTCTGATAGATATGCAACTGCAGTCAGGTTTTCCCTCCCTCCTACCCCTCTGTATTTCTCTTTTTTAGGGTCCACTCCCCCTTTTTCAAATTAGCTGGGGATATCTGTTATGGTGTATCTGTTTATTACTGTTGTGCATGTCTGGAATTTTTATCCATTCTCTAAATTTAGCCTTCCTTGGAGGGCACCTGGCATCTGGGGCAAGAAACACTGAAGAAGATGGCATCGGCTGATGCTTTTATACCCCAGCCGCTCTGACGTCGGGGAAGAGGCGACATCAGCCGACGCCGGGCCCAGACTTTGGAATCCGGCCGACCGAAGGGCTCCTGAGGCAGGACAACCCATATGTCAGGACTGCAGTTGCATATCTGTCGGACATCTACATTTATGGTAGGTACAAAACTGTACTTTCTTCCATGGGATTTAACTCTTGATGTTCATCGTGCATACAGCTGCAGTCATAACAGATGGGTTCTCCTGCCGTCAGGCAGGTCCTCGGTCGGCCGAATTCCAAAGTCTAGGTCCAGCGTCGGTTCTCGTCGCTTCTTCCCTGACGTCAGTGCGACGGGTGTAAAGGAACCAGCCGACGCCATTTTCTTCAGTCTTTCTTGCCGCGCGGTCCCCGAAGCAGAAGCAGTTCGCAAGTGCCAGTCAGCCAGCTCCTGAGATTACGAAAATTTGGAAACCAAAGTCTTCTTAAAAGCTAAGTACCCCGTTGGGGAAACTTTTCTTGCCTCAGACCGATGTCAGACAAAGTTAATAATTGTATTTCTTGTGGGAAGCAAATACCGCATAAGGATTTCCATTCCCTCTGTATACCTTGTTTAGGCCCAGACCACGACGTCTCGGTCTGTCGCTTTTGTGCTACATTCAACAAACGCACTATTTGAATTAGTTCAGAATTAGTCCAAAATGATAAAAAAATCACTGAATCCACAGACTTTGCCAACATACTGGCAGACAGGTACAGTGCAAATTTCTCCCCTCCCTCCCCCCCAAAAGGAGAAATATCTATCCCACCAGAGTCTAGCCTCCCAAACATCTCAGATGCCCAGGTGAGAGCTGCTCTCTAAAGCAAAAAACACAGCATCAATGGGACCGGACGGTGTCCCCGGCTGTGTGCTACACGAACTCAATGAGGAACTAAACCCACACACAAGGCTGCTGTTTAATCTTAGCCTTACTACAGGATACGTACCCAAAGAATGGCGTACGGCAACTGTGGTCCCACTCCACAAAGGCGGTGCTTCTACGGACCCTGGAAATTACCACCCCATAAGCTTGACGAGCCTTGTCTGCAAAGCTATGGAGAGGATCATAATGGAACTCCTAAATAAAGACATTGGGGACCTACAGACACTGGATCCTACCCAATTTGGCTTTGTCAAGGGCAGAGCCTGCCTCTTGACCTTGGTCGACTTTTTCGAAACAGTCACTAAGGCCATTGATGAGGGTAAGGCAGTTCACACAGCCTACCTTGACCTAGCAAAAGCTGCTCGACACAATACCCCACTCGGGCATCATAGAAAAGCTCACCAGCTTAGATGTAAACCCATATGTCACAAGATGGGTTGCAAACTGGCTCAAGGACAGAACACACAGGGTTAGAGTTGCTGGTGCCATGTCAGACTCTAAGCCGGTCACAGCTGTGTCCCACAGGGCTCAGTCCTGGGCCCCCTCTTGTTCGGCATTTATTTTTCTGAAGTGCAGGCAAACATAGGGGGATTGTGGCTGACAAAATTTGCAGATGACTGCAAACTGGGCACCATAATTGACACTCTATCAGACACAGACATCCTCCAGAGAGGTCTCATAGAAATGGATAACTGGTGCCAGAGCCATGGCCTTAAGCTAAATGCCAAAAAATGTATAGTCATACCCTTTGGGAAAAACAAGGTAACCCCTAATTATAGGTGGTAATCCATTAAACACAGAAGAAGTTATCAGGGACCTGGGGACCCAAGTTGACAGTAACCTCTCTTTTGACACTCACATTGCCAAAGTGGTTAGGAAGACCTTCGACATTGCCCACCTGATCATGAAGGGATTCACATCCAGATCAGGAGAGTTCATTGTACCCCTGTACTCTTCACTTGTCAGACCAATGATTGAGTACAATGCCCCATTCGGAATGTACCTTACCCGACACCTGTAGCAGTTGGAAAGATCCCAAAAGTTCCTCACCAAAAGGATAAAGGGGCTCAAACATATGTCATACGATGCCCGACTGAAGAAACTCCAGCTCTATTCAGTAGCATACCGTCTGCTCAGAGGTGATCTGTGCCTGACATACAAGGCCATGTCCAACCCGTAATTAATGGACATGCTCCACCTCAAAAAATCCAAATCCACCAGAGCCACGAGAGCAAGAGACTTAAAACCTCAACACGGATATAAATAGGACGTGCTGGAGGGACATATTCATCACCCAGAGACTCCCTACACTATGGAACAGAATCCCAGTCCATGTGAGGCAGAGCCCCTCACTGACTCTGTTCAAGAGAAATCTTGACGAGTGGATGGGAGATCTTAGGTTTACCCCGGGAATCATCTCTGTGTCACTGCTGGACAGAGGCACAGCAAACTAATGGGTATAGTATTCTCATCCTAAGGGGTGGTGAAAGCCACACACACTCTGGCTAGGCTTATAATTGCCCTAGGGCAGATAGCCTAGTATGAACCTATTAAGCGTCGGGCGGAGTTCGCCCAGCATTATTTTGGGAAAACATTTAACTATACTATGTCGTCGGATACTCCGACTCCGGTTTTGTCTAAAAAACGCAAAGACAAGGACCGACACACGGTCCGCGGCCTCTACCGACACCACGCCAAAGCCGACTACACGTGGTCCGGTTCTCAGCGAGGCGACTACGCAGCCCCTGACTACCGACGACCTGTCTGACTGTGTCTCCTGTGCCCGAGGTCACAGGCTCCTCGGCCCACACCCCGACTACAGATACCAAAGCCACTCTTGGCGTTGAAACTCAATGTGGACAGGTCCACCTCCACTCAAGGTGTCTTCAGACCTTCCTCTTCTTTCTCCATCAAGGCTTTCACAAAGTCTAAAGCAACCATGCACTCTAAGAGACGAGCTACACAGGGCCCATCTCCAGGCCCCATGCCTAAGAAAAACAGATGCTTAAAATGGCTGAGGATCTAATTACTCTTATCAGAGGTTCTCAGCCCCCTCCGGACAAAAGGCCTAGAGTGGAGGAAGATTCACCCTCCTCTGATCAGGGCTCCATTATTTCAGAGCACTCTGATGATCAGAAACATTCTTACTACCCTTTTGAAGACTCTGATGCGGAGGAGTCCATCCCTTCTCCATCCCCCCCTGAGGATTTCTCATTTGGGGAAACTTTGCATACCTTAAGGGAACACTTCCACTGGGAAGGCCAGGATTATTCAGATTCCAAGAAAAGGCTCAGGGAATTTCTCTTACTTCCTCAGCACAGGCCTCTGGCTATACCTCCTGTCTTGGACATCCTAGATGCTGTTTACTCTGAGGCCTGCCTTAACCCGGACTCTTTACCTCCAGCTCCAGTTAAGCCTGACAGGTACTACAGGGTCCCTGACTCGCACCAATTTCTATACAAAAGCCATGCTGCTGACCCAGAAACCATCTCACAGGGCCCCAAGGGAGTTAAGGCCTCCATTGCTAAAAATCCATTGCCTTCCGAGAGAGATTCCAGATCCTTAGAAAGGTGGGGGAAAAAAGGTATATACCTCTGCTACCTTATCCATGAGGGCCTTAAACTGTCAGTTTCATATGCTAAAATACTAACAGTTTTTGTTATCACAATTGAAAAGTAAAATGTCACAACCTGAACAACCAGACTTGAAGGAGTTGCAGGATTTGATGCATAGTGCAGAACAAGTGGGTAAGCATACCTTACAATGTGGTTTTGATGCTTTAGAGGCCTCATGTAGAGCTGCTGTTACAGGATCAGTCATATGTAGGCATGCCTGGCTCAAGGAACAAGCCTTGCCTGATCATGTCAAAGCTAAATTACTAGACGCCCCTCTTCAAAAGGATGTACTATTTGGTGCTAATGCTGAGGAGGTATTAAGGAAAATGGAGGAAAAGGCTAAATCCAATGCAAACCGTGAAAGAATTTCTACAGGTTCAACCCCCACGTTTTAGTAGAAATTGGCCTTCCAAAAACTGGTCCTTTCCTGCCACAGACAGACCCCAAAGAGGCAGATACAGGCGCCCGAGGGGCAGAGGACAATCCCAAGGATCGTATAGAGGCAGACAATGGCAAGCTCCTACACAGAGGTGGTGAAGACAACTCGCAATCTTTCAGAAAGCAAACCCAGTGACTTCCCCTTTGCATGCCAACCAGGTCGCAAATGGCAGCCCCCTTAGGAGGAAAGCTGGCATTATTTAAATTGGCATATTGTCACAAAGGACAAATGGATCCTGGACATTATAAACAGAGGCTACAAATTCCATTTTCACACCCTTCCAAAAATCAGAGGCATGCCAAACCTGCCACACAATCAAAGGGCAGAGGCACAAAGACAAATTGCAGATCTCATAAACATGAAAGCTATTCAAGAGGTACCTACGCACGAACAAGGTCAAGGTTTTTATTCCAGGCTATTTCTGGTGCCAAGGAAGGGAAAAGATTGGAGACCTATTTTGGATCTATCCATCCTAAACACATTTCTACTCATACCAAAATTCAAGATGCTCACTCTACAGCAACTTCTTCCCATGCTGGGCAAGGAGTCTTGGCTGGTAACATTGGACCTCAAGGAGGCATACCTGCATGTCCCAATCAGACAAAATTGCAGGAGGTACCTCAGATTTCTTGCAGGTTCAACCCATTATCAGTTCTCTGCATTGCCCTTTGGCTTATCTACTGCACCCAGAGTATTCACGAAATGCCTGGCATCAGTAATTGCCTACTGCAGACTTCAAGGGGTACAAATATATCCCTATTTGGACGACTGCCTGATCCAAGCGGACAGCAAGCACATTCTTCTGAAACATCTGGCTTATGTAATAATGTTGTTGAATTCTCTGGGATACACAGTCAACAAAAAAGAAATAAAGGCTAACACCCTCTCGGAAGATAATTTTCCTGGGTGCCAATTTGGACCCAAACACCCAGATGGCCTACCTCACGCCAGAGAAGCAGGGGCAACTAATTCAATACTTCAGAACACTAGCAAATTGCACTAGGCTGACCAAGGAAAATCCTGCAGGCTCTGGGTTCATGGCATCTTGCATCTTACTAATCCCATGTGCAAAGCTCCATATGAGGAAACTACAATGGTACCTGAAAAACATATGGTGTCAACACAGCCACAATTTGGAAACAATAATACCACTAATTCCATGTCTGCAAAAGGAATTTCTGTGGTGAGCTCAAGCATGTCAAACAAACACAGGTCTTCCATTCAGCAAGCCTCAAGCAAATCAAGTCATCACAACAGACGCCTCGGACTACGCCTGGGAGGCGCACATGACAGGTCGGTGCATTCAGGGCAAGTGGTCCCAAAAAGAAAAGCACCTTCACATCGATCAAAAAGAAATGCTAGCAGTAATAAATGCTATTATAGCTTTCAAGGACCTTCTACAACCAGGTCAACTATTGATAAGAACGGACAACACCACAGTTATGTGGTACATAAACAGGGAGGAACACATTCTTACCCCCTATGCAGACTGGCCATGTCACTTTGGAACATGGCCATGGACTTACAGATGGAACTACAAGCACAGTACTTGCCAGGCAAGGAAAACACGCTGGCAGACAACCTAAGCAGGAATATGACAGATCCACACAAATGGAAATTGCATCCAAAAGTTTCTACAGAAATAATCCAAGAATGGGGAAGGCCAGACATAGATCTCTTTGCCTCCCACAAGAATCAATTGACAAAATTCTGCTCAAGGATCTTCCACCCAAAGGCCTGGAGAGTGGATGCTCTTTCTTTCAGTTGGACATCAATGACAGTTTATGCCTTCCCTCCTCTTTCTCTGCTGCCCAAAGTTCTATTGAAGACCAGAGCCGACAGACCAAAGATGATCCTCATTGCTCCGGACTGGCCAAGGCAACACTGGTACCCACTCCTGAGGAGCCTGACACATTCCCCACCATGGACCCTGCCTCTAATGCCTCTTCTGACTCAGCACAGCTTCAAAACTCTTCAGTCAGCTAAAATCACTCAATCTAGCCGCATGGAAGATTCCTTAGCATCACAGCAGGCCCTACTCTCCAAGGAGATGCAGGATGTCATTTTGGAGGCCAGAAGGCCATCAACTAGAAAAGCTTACTCCGCAAAATGGAAACGTTTTTGTGTCTGGAATGAGAAAAAGGGCCAGGACCTTGGAAAACTGAATTTACCTCAAATACTACAGTACTTGGCTGAACTGCTAAGCAGTGGACTTTTTTTCCTGCATCAAAATCCATGCCTCAGCCATTTCTGCAGAATACAACACTGATCCACCTTTATTCTCTCACCCTCTCTTAAGACAGTTCCTCAGAGGGGCTAAGAATTTAAGACCTCCAAGGAAACAACCAATACCTGCTTTGGGATCTTAATTTCATTCTGGAAAAACTGACCTTGCCTCCTTTTGAGCCAGCTGCCTCATCAGATTTGCAATATTTGTCCTGGAAAACAGCTTTCCTTCTGGCTATCACCTCAGCTCGTAGAGTTTCAGAACTACAGGCTCTCATGGCTGTCCAGCCTTTTATTGTCTTCCATCAGGACAGAGTTTCCTTACGAACCAACCCATCCTTTATGCCTAAAGTGGTATCCAGGGTAGCTTTAAATCAGGCCATACATATACCTACTTTTTATCCTAATCCTCAAAACAAAGGGGAGAGATTACTACATTCCTTGGACATCCACAGACAACTGTGTTGTTATTTGGACAGAACAAAGCCTTTCAGAAAATCAGAACAGCTCTTTGTGGCCTATACTAGGAGCTCAAGGAAAGCCAATTTCCAAACAGACAATCTCAAAATGGATAGCCCACTGCATATGCTTTTGCTATTCCTTTCATGGCAAAACTGTACCTACAGGCATTAGAACTCTTTCCACCAGGGCCACAGCCACCTCTGCAGCCTTCCTCAGAGGAGTTCCTACCAAGGATATTTTGGAAGCAGCCACTTGGAGTTCTGTGCATACCTTCTCCAAGCACTATAACCTACCATTGTACTCCAAATCTAGAGCAGGTTTTGCCACTGCAGTCTTGCAGGGCATTTTGGCTCCTCCTACTTCCACCTAGTGCCTACCACCCCTTTCTTAGCTTTGGGATTCTACCCATCTGTTATGACTGCAGCTGTATGCACGATGAACATAGTACAGTTTTGTACCTACCATAAATGTAGATGTTCGAGTGCTAATACAGCTGCAGTCCAGGTTTCCCTCCCTCCTTCCCCTCTTGGGACAGGCCTATAGGCTAGCACATCCTCATACAACCTGATTGGGGTATTCATTTATGATGTATTTGCTTGCAACTACTGTATTTTGTTTATATTGCACTGCATTGTTACACAAATGTATGTATTGCCTTCCTTCTTGGGGGCACCTGACATCTGGGGCAAGAAAAACTGAAGAAAATGGTGTCGGCTGGTTCCTTTATACCCCTGTCGCACTGACGCCAGGGAAGAAGCGACGGCAACAAACGCCGGACCTAGACTTTGGAATTCGGCCGACTGAGGACCCGCCTGACAGCAGGAGAACCCATCTGTTATGACTGCAGCTGTATTAGCACTCGAACATCTACATTTATGGTAGGTACAAAACTGTACTTTCTCCAGTCTCTGACAGCTCCTCCCTTTGAGCCTGCAGCTTCGGTGGATCTAAAATACTTATCTTGGAAGACTGCTTTTCTTATTGCCATCACTTCGGCCAGAAGGGTTTCCGAGCTTCAAGCCCTTTGCGCCAAACCACCATACTTGGTTTTCCATAAAGATAGAGTTTCTCTCAGGACCAATCCCTCCTTTTTGCCCAAAGTTGCTTCAGAGTCCAATATCAGTCTATTAATTTACCAGTATTCTTTCCAAATTATCAGAACAAGGGTGAATACAAGTTACATTCTCTGGACGTACACAGGAAGTTGAGATTCTGCTTGCACAGGACCGCTGACCACAGGAAATCTGAGCAACTCTCTGTATCCTTTGCTAAGCCCTCTTTGGGAAAACCAGTATCAAGTTACATTATCCAGATTGATCTCCCAATGTGTACTTCTTGCATATGAGTTCTGGCTGACCTGAACCCAAAGGAGTTTACGCCCACTCTACTTGATCGATTTCTACCTCTGCTGCCTTTTGGTCCAGAGTGTCATTGGATGACATTTGTTCAGCAGCCACTTGGGCATCATCTCATACGTTCATTAACCATTACAAGTTGGATATTATTTCCAGAGGGAGAGCGTCCTTCGGCTCTGCAGTGCTCCGAAATATCCTTCCATGAGGACCTCCCAAGGATTGGGTAGATGGGGACTCTGTCCCACAGGTTGATGGACAAATGACGTTAACTACTTAAGATAAAGAAGTTATGTACTCACCATAACGTTCCATCTGAGTAGGTAAACTTCATTTGTCAGCAGACAGTCGGGGGTCGTCTATTGCTGTACCCAAGCGCCTGGCTAAACTTTTCACAAGATTGTTGGATACAGACCATAACATCCAGAGGTTATCTAATCCCCTTTGTTTCCGATCCCCAAGTAAACCAGTCTCTACCAGACGCGCCTCCCATTCAGCTAGACCGTGTAACATTGGAGGTTAATCTCGTTGCTGCAAAAGTCATCCAGGAAATCCTCAGAGTACATTGAATCTGGAACTTCCTCTAGATTCTTTTTAGTTCCAAAAAAGACGGGACAGGAAATCAGTTCTAGATCTCAGCAGGTTCAACAAGTCCATAAAGAAATCGAAGTTCTGAATGATCACTCTGCAGTCGATATTTCCCTTTATCGGGAAAGACATTTGGATGTGCTCAGTAGATCTTCAGGATACATACTACCACATCAAAATGGACAGGCGCTCCAGAAGACACTTGTGCTTTTGGCTGGGACGCAGTCATTTTCAGTTTCGAACACTGCACTTTGGCCTCACTACAGCCCCCAGTGTGTTCACCAAATGCATGTCAGGGGTAACGGCTCACCTGAGATGTCAAGAATTCCAGGTGTTTCCATACCTAGACGACTGGCTCCTTACTGCTACCACCAAACATCAACTACTCAGAACCAGGGACGAGACTCTGTCCTTGTGCGGCAATCTAGGCATCGCAGTCAACCTAAAAAATCAGCCTCATCTCCATCGCAGCACATTGTACTCTTAGGCTTAAAAATAGACTCAACCACCATGTCATCAAGACTAACACCAGAAAGAGTAGAATCATTACGCAGCCAAGTCATATCCTTGCTAAGCAGTCACAAAGTCCAGGCCTGGGTAGTCCTCCAAGTCCTTGGGACGATGGCTTCCTCCATTCTATTAGTTCCTCTAGCCCATCTGCACACGAGAGTACATCAGTGGCTCCTATTTGCCCAATGGTCAATGCAGGATCTTCCTGTCTCATCAGATTCTTTTCACAAACACCTGCAAGAAGGATCTCACATGGTAGTTGCATACTGGGACTATTGCGATTCAATCGGACATGTCTGTTGTGTGGTACATAAACAAGCAAGGGGGAACCAAATCTTACCTGCTTTGCCTAGAGGCCTTAAGAGTTTGGAAATGGGCGATGGACACTCAACGCTTTCTGGTAGCAACGCACATTCCAGGGAAGTCCAATGTGATAGCAGACAAACTCACGTCTAGCAATTCTCATGCCTCACGAGTGGTCCCTGACTGCAAAAGTCGTGAAAGAGATCTTTCACAGATCGGGCCAGCCTTGCTGTGACCTATTCACCACACACCTGAACACGAAATGCAGCAGCGACTTTGCCCTAATTCCCCATCCTGGGATGTCACCAGGGATGCTCTAGTCCATGATTGGCTCCCAGGGCTAATTTATGCCTTCCCACCTTTTCCTCTCATTCCAAAGTTAGTACAGAAAGCGAAACAGTTGAGCAGTACCCTGATCCTCATTACTCCTTACTGGCCAAGTCTGGTTTCCCTTCCTGTAGCCCCATCTCTTGGAAGAACCATGGATTCTGGAATCATCTCCAGACCTCCTGATTCATCAATCAGGGCATTTCCATCCTACCATCCACACACTAAAATTGACAGAATGGCTGCTCCAGTTCCACATTATCGCCAGGTGCGTTCCCCTTTCACTTTCAAAACACATTCTGATTTCTTCCCACAAGCCTTCCTGTAGGAAGTTATACTCCAGCAAATGAAAAAGGTTCTATATTTGAGCTGCAAACCAAGGTTTAGATCCATATACAGCTCCTATAGAATATTTTGTCCTTCCTTGCATCCATCTTTCATGAAGGAGCTGCAGCTGCTACAGTTGGAGTTTAGTTAGCTGCCATCTATAATTACCATTTTGGCTACATGGGAAATCCCATCATGTTTCACTCTTTGTGCAAAACCTTTTTGAAGGGAGTTTTCTTTCTCAGGCCTCCAATCAAACAGCCACCAGAACTCTGGGACCTAAACTTAGTTCTCACATCCTTAATTTCTTCCCCGTTTGAGCCCTCTTCATCGGATCTGAAGTTATTTTCTTGGAAAACACTATTCTTAGTACCAATAACCTTGCTAGGAGAGTCTCAGAATTACAAGCTCTTACTATTCAACCTCCTTACATTGTTTTCCACAAGGATAGAGTCTCACTTAAGACTAACTCTTCCTTTTTTTCCCCAAGGTATATTCAGAACATAATCTTAACACTACTATTGAGCTAACAGTGTTTTTTCCAAATCTTTCTAATAAATCTGAATACAGGCTACACCAGTTGGACATTCACAGAATTCTCAGGTTTTACCTACACAGGACTAATAATTTAGAAAATCAGATCAATTATTTGTTTCCTTTTCGGACAAAAATAAAGGCTTGCCTGATGTTCTTCGTGTTTCACTGTTGCAGTCATTACATTTGGGTAATCTGCTGGCAGGTTACCCTCAGTCGGCCTGAATTCCAAAGTCTTGGGTCCTGTGTCTGTTGCTGTCTTCTCTTCCATGACGTCAGGTTGTCGGGGGAATAAAACATGCAGCAGACGTCATTTTCTTTAGTCTTTCTTGCTGCGTCGTGCCTGAAGCAGAAGCATTTCGCAAGTGCCGGTTGGCCGACTACTGAAATATTCACGTTTGAGTTTCAGGACCGAAGTCTTAAAGCTAAGTACCCCGTTGGGAAAACTTTTTTTTCTTGATTTTTACCGATGTCAGAAAAAGTTTATAATTGTATTACTTGTGGGAAGCAAATACCTCATAAGGATTTCTATTTATACTGTATTCCTTGCCTAGGCCCTGATTACAAATTGCCTGGCTGTCGGTTTTTTTCTAGATTTAACCAACGTACTATTAAGCATCTGTATATTTCTGCATCCAAGTATTTTGGAAACAGATTTAACTACCCAGAGATGTCGTCTGATAGCAATCTGACTACCAGAGTACATAAAACTCAAAGAAAAGGACAGAGAAAGGCAGTAGAGATCCAAAACAGACGAAGCTTCTCCTAAGCCAGTCACCTGTACTCAGTGAGGCACTTACCTGCTACCTTCGAGTCGCAGACCTCTACCGACACCCATGTGGAGTCTGGCATGCCACAAGATACTCAAGGTATTGGACCGACGGATGTATCTCCCTCGGATGGGTCCAGAGCCGCTGAGCAGGTACCGGCTTCTGAGGGTGTATTCAGACCTCAACATTTTTATATCAGACAGCTGCAAAGGCAAAGAAATCTTCAAAAACTAAAAAACCGACGCCTGAGCCATGTGCACAGGCCTCTATGCCTAAAAAACAGATGATCAAAATGGCTGAAGTTATTACCTTGATCAGGGGTACCCATCCCCCTCCAGATAGAGGCCTAGGCAAGACACTGACTATGAATATTCAGATCAGATTTCTATTTCTCCTGATTCCTCTTCTGATCAGGAGTTATCTTTACCTCCCTATGAGGATTCTGATGCTGGGGAGTCTATTCCATCTGCATCTCCTCCTGAGGATTATTCATTTGGAGAAACCTTGCATACATTGAGGGAGCATTTTCACTGGGAGAGTCAAGACTTCTCAGAATCAAAAAAGAGGCTCAGAGATTTCCTCCTTCTCCCTCAGCACAAGCCTTTAGCCATTCCCCCTGTGTTGCATTGTGGATGATGTTTTTTCGGAGTAAAGCCTGACCTCTGACTCTTTACCTCTGGCTCTCAGTAAGCCTGACTGGTATTACAGGGTCCCTGACTGTCATATTTTTTTATTTAGAAACCCTGCTGCAGATCCTGAAACTATTTCACAGGGTCTAAAGGGAGTTAAGGCCTCAACAGCAAAAAAAACCCTATCCCCCTCCGACAGAGATTCAAGGGTGCTGGACAGATGGGGGAAAAAGTATTTACACATCTGCAACCTTGGCAATTAGGGCCTTAAATTGTCAATTTCATATGCTTAAGTACCGACAACATGTTATGGGATTGCTGAAACCGAAAATGATGATTTCAGAATGTGCAGAAAATAAGGAATTGCAGGAATTATTGCATGCAGCTGAACAAGTTGGAAAGCATACTTTTCAATGTGGTTTTGATTTTTTAGAGGCCTCCTGCAATAACGCAGTTACTGGATCTGTGATTAGGAGGCATGCCTGGTTAAAGGAACAAAATTTGACTGATCATGTTGAAGCTAAATTGCTAGATGCACCTTTACAGCATGATTCTCTGTTTGGTATTAAGGCAGAAGAGGTTTTAAAGAAAATGGAAGACAAAGCTAAGTCTATGCAAACTGTTAAATTTTTCTTACAAGTGCAGCCACCTAGATTCAGTAGACACTGGCCTACAAAAAATTGGTTCTTTCCTATGTCAGACAGAGCTCAAAGGGGCAAATCCAGATGCCCTAAGGGTTCCAGGTACCAGGCTCAAGACTCATACATGTCAAAGCAATGAGGTGCATCCACCTCCAAATCTGTAGGAGATAAAGCGCAAACCTACAGAAAGCAATCCCAATTACTTCTCTCTGCCTACACCAAGCACTTATCTTTTGGCAGCACCCATAGGGGAAAAATTAGCACTTTTAGCTCAAAATTGGCAATTAACCCAGGACAAGTGAGTACTGAACATCGTATCACAGGGATACAGATTCCATTTCCACACTCTGCCAATGACAAATGGTTGGCCAGACCTGCCAAAAAAGCCAATGGGCAGAGGCACAGAAACAGGTTATGTCCCTCATGGTTATGGGGGCCATTCAGACAGTACCAGAAAAGGAAAGGACAAGGTTTTTACTCAAGACTGTTCTTGGTACCCAGAAAGGACAAGGCCTGGTGGCCAATACTGGATTTATCGATGTTGAATACATACCTGGACATTCCAAAATTCAAAATGCTCACTTTGCAACAGCTTCTGCACATGCTGGGCAAGAATGCTTGGCTGGTGACTTTAGACCTAAGAGGCATACCTGCATGTCCCAATAAGACAGTCGTGCAGAAGATAACTCAGATTCAAGGCTGGCTTAATGCATTACCAATTCTCTGCACTGCCCATTGGCTTATCTACTGCACCCAGGGTCTTTACAAAGTGCCTGGCACCAGTAATTGCATTTTGCAGACAAAGAAGTATTCAAATATATCCTGACTTGGACAACTGTCTCGTTCAAGCAGAGCACAAAGACACTCTTCTACGACACCTGGCATTTGTGAAAAGGCTTCTAACATGCCTAGGGTACACAATAAATGAAAATAAATCGCAACTGGTACCCTCTCAAAAGATAAGATTCCTGGGTGCAAGCTTGCATACAACTGCCCAAATGGCTTACCTCACGCCAGACAAAGACAACTGACTTCTTACTTCAAACTGATGGCAACAAAAACCCGGTCTTCTGCAAGACAAATTCTGCAGGCTCTGGTCTTCATAGCATCCTGCATCCTACTAATTCCATATGTAATGCTGCATATGAGGAAACTTCAGTGGTACCTAAAAAGTTTATGGAGTCAGCATTCACACAGTCTGGAAACCATGAAAGTCCTTCAAGGATGCATCTGCAGTCATCACATATGGGTTGTTCTGCCTCAGGCAGCCCTTCGGTCGGCCGGATTCCAAAGTCTGGGTCCGCCGTCGGCTGATGTCGCCCTTTCCCCGACGTCACAGCGCCTGGGGTATAAAAGCGTCAGCCGACGCCATCTTCCTCAGTCTTTCTTGCCGCGTGGTGCCCGAAGCAGAAGCAGTTCGCAAGTGCCGGTCAGCCAGCTCCTGTAAATTCGCTATCCGAAGACTTCAAAAGCTAAGTACCCCGTTGGGGACTCTTCCTTGCCTCAGCCGATGTCAGCCTCACCCGGACAGGGGCTCCCAACCCCCTCTGGACAAAAGGCCCAGGATGGATCCTCCTGATCCCCTTTCCTCAGAGGAGGCCTCTGTTGGCTCGGATCATTCAGATTACCAGGAGGAGGCTTATTCGGCCTACGAGGATTCGGATGCAGAGGAATCTATTCCCTCGGCCTCCTCTCCTGAAGAGCTTTCCTTTGGGGAGACCCTTCACACTATGAGAGAGCATTTCAAATGGCAAGGCCAGGAATATTCTGATTCCAGGAAAAGACTAAGAACTTTTCTTCATTTACCTCAGCATAGACCTTTGGCTATTCCCCCTGTTTTAAATGTGATTGATGATGTATATTATGACTCTAGTATGACCCCTGACACTCTGCCTCCGGCCCCTGTTAAGCCCGATAGGTATTACAGGGTCCCGGACACACACGATTTTCTTTATAAGGCCCACTCTGCTGACCCTGAAACTATTTCGCAGGGCCCTAAAGGGGTTGCAGCTGTTACTACTAAGAACCCACTCCCCTCTGCAAAGGAGCCCAGGGCATTAGAGAGATGGGGTAAAAAAAGTTTATACTTCTGCCACTCTTGCTATGAGGGCATTAAATTGTCAATTTCACATGGTACAGTATCAAGAGTATTTGTTAGAAGAAATGCATAAGAAATTTTCTTCTTCTGAACCCCTTGACCATAAATCCCTTCAGGATCTGGTACATAACTCCCAGCAGGTTAGCAATCACTTCTTGCAGTGTGGTTATGATGCATTGGAAGCTTCATGTAGGTCAGCAATGACTGGTTTCATACGCAGGCATGCTTGGCTAAAGGAACAATCTCTGCCAGAACATGTTAAAGCTAAGCTTTTGGATGCTCCACTGGAAAAGCAAAAGTTATTTGGTTCCACTGCTCAAGACGTCCTAAAGAAATTTGAGGAAAAGGCGAAATCTGTATAAACAGTTAAGGATTTTCTTCAAGTCCAACCGCCTAGATTCAGCAGAAACTGGCCTTCCAAGAATTGGTCCTTTCCGGTCACAGAAAGATTTCAAAGGGGCAGGAACAGGCGTGCCAGAGGTAGAGGGCAAGCTAGGGGCTCCTACAGAGGCCGTCAATGGCAACCTCCAATCCAGACAGGCAGTTCAGGACCTGCAACTGCTGCACAAGGACAAACTCAATGACTTTGCTTGGACTCCGCCAACCAGGGCTGAATTAGAAGCACCTTTGGGCGGAAAGCTTTCTTTATTCTCAAGCAATTGGCACAACATTACAAGAGAAAAATGGACACTCCAAATAATAGACAAGGGATACAGGTTCCATTTCCACACATTGCCAAAAAGAAAAGGCATGCCAGGTCTGCCACCAAATCAAAGGGCAGAGGCTTTGAAACAAATCTCAAACTTACTACAAATGAAAGCCATAGAAAAAGTTCCTATTTCAGAACAAGGCCAAGGATTTTACTCCAGGCTATTCCTTGTTCCAAGAAAAGAGCATCAATGGAGACCAATTCTCGACTTGTCCGTACTGAATACTTATCTCATTGTGCCAAAATTCAAAATGCTGACTCTACAGCAACTCCTTCCCATGCTGGGCAAGGGGTCTTGGCTGGTTACTCTAGACCTCAAGGAGGCATACCTGCATGTCCATATCAGACAAAGTTGCAGAAGATACCTCAGATTTCTTGCAGGGTCAGAGCATTATCAATTCTCAGCATTGCCTTTTGGCTTATCTACGGCGCCCAGAGTATTCACAAAATGCCTGGCATAGCACACTGCAGACTCCAGGGGATTCAAGTCTACCCATATCTGGACGACTGCCTTATACAAGCGGACAACCAACAAACTCTGATAACGGACTTAAATTATGCCATCAATCTTCTACAAGCCTTGGGATATACAGTCAACATGCACAAATCAAGACTTGTTCCATCCCAAAGAATAACCTTTCTGGGTGCGGATCTAGATACAGCCACCCAAATGGCCTATCTCACAGAAAAAAAAACAAAGTCCACTACCGGATTACTTCAAGAATCTGACAAGACAAACCCAGCTGACTGCAAGGAAAATCCTGCAGGCCCTGGGCTGCATGGCATCCTGTATTCTTTTGATTCCACAAGCAAGGCTACATATGAGAAAGCTACAGTGGTACCTAAGGAGTTTATGGACTCAGCACAGTCACAGTTTGGAAACTTTAATCCCACTCATTCCATGCCTTCACAAGGAATTTCTGTGGTGGGCTCAGGCCAGCCAGTCCAACAGAGGGTTGCCCTTCACAAAGCCAAAAACCTCCCAAGCGATTACAACAGATGCTTCAGACCTAGGTTGGGGAGCACACATGGAGGGCAGAGGTATCCAAGGACAGTGGTCACGAAAGGAGCTACGCATGCACATAAATCAAAAAGAAATGCTAGCAGTGATACATGCAATCGAGGCCTTCAAACTCTTTCTGCATCAAGGCCATCTACTAAGGACGGACAACACCACAGTTATGTGGTACATAAGCAAGGAGGTACCCATTCGTACCCTCTCTGCAGACTGGCAATGAATCTATGGGATCTTTCCTTGAAACTCAATATACAGCTACAAGCTCAGTTTGTGCCAGGGAAGGACAATACACTGGCGGGCAGCTTAAGCAGAAATATCATGGATGCACACGAATGGATGCTGCACCCAGACATTTTTCAACAGATAACACAATCTTGGGGGAGCCCAGACATAGATCTATTTGCATCCCCCCTCAATCATCAACTGAAGAAATTCTGCTCAAGGGCATACCACCCACAAGCGTGGAAAGTGGACGCCCTTTCTTTCAGCTGGAGAAATCGGACAGTGTATGCATTTTCTCCTATTCCATTAATGACCAAGGTGTTACTTAAGATCAGGGCAGAACAGCCAAAAGTGATTCTGATAGTTTCGGACTGGCCAAGACAGCACTGGTACCCACTGCTAAGGAGCATGTCACGTACGAAACCATGGCCCCTACCTCTATGGCCACTTCTACTGACACAGCACATATACAAAACTCTACATTCCAACCTGAAAACATTGCAACTAACAGCGTGGAGAATACCTTGACTCCTCAGGATAAGCTATCCCAGAGAGTGAAGAATATTATTATGGAAGCTCGTCGCCCTTCCACAAGGAAGGCATATTCAGCAAAATGGAAAAGATTTCTCATCTGGAATACCACAAAGGGCCTAGATGCGACAATGATGAACATGGCACATATCCTGGATTATTTGGCAGAAATGTTCCACAATGGGCTGTCTTACTCTTCTATTAAGATTCATGCTTCAGCTATTTCAGCAGAGTACAATACTGATCCACCTGTCTTTTCTCATCCACTCCTAAGACAGTTTCTAAGAGGAATTAAAAACAGCAAATCTCCTAGGAAACCACCTCTACCTGCTTTGGGACCTCAACTACGTGTTGGAAAAACTAACACTGCCTCCTTTTGAACCAGCAGCATCTGCAGAGCTACAGTACCTTTCATGGAAGACTGCTTTTCTTCTGGCAATAACCTCCGCAAGAAGGGTTTCGGAATTGCAGGCCCTGATGGCAGTTCAGCCATTTATTATTTTTCACCAGGACAGAGTTTCATTAAGAACTAATCCTACTTTTATGCCAAAGGTGGTATCCAGGGTTTCATTGAATCAAGCCATTCACTTGCCTACCTTCTTCCCAAATCCACAAAACAAAGGGGAGAAACTGCTGCACACCCTGGACATTCACAGACAGTTGCGCTATTACTTGAACAGAACTAAAGGTTTCAGAAAAACTGACCAGCTGCTGGTAGCATATGCTGCTGGTACTCAAGGAAAAGCCATTTCCAAACAGGCAATTTCAAAATGGATAGGAAATTACATCCGCTTTTGTTACTCATTTCATGGAAAGGCTGTACCAGCTAACATTAGACCTCATTCTACGAGAGCCACAGCCACCTCCACAGCCTTCTTAAGAGGGGTGGCTACAAAAGACATTTTAGAAGCTGCCACATGGAGCTCCGTGCATACATTTGCCAAGCATTACAATTTACCTTTATATTCCAGATCCAGAGCAGGATTTGCTACGGCTGTCCTGCAGGGTATCTTAGCTACACCATCCTTTTCCTAGTACCTCCACCCCCAGATTGGCTATGGTATTCTACCCATATGTGATGACTGCAGATGCATCCTTGAAGGACATAGTACAGTTTTGTACCTACCATAAATGTAGATGTCCGATAGGTATGCATCTGCAGTCAGGTTTACCCTCCCTCCTTCCCCTCTGTGGTATTCCTAGGGTGCTTACCTCTCTATTAGCTAGCTGGGGGGGGATCTATTATGGTGTATTTGTTTTTACATATATATTTTTTCAAATGTTTGGATTTTTTATTGCATTTTTCCAAATTTAGCCTTCCTAGAGGGCACCTGGCATCTGGGGCAAGAAAAACTGAGGAAGATGGCGTCTGCTGACGCTTTTATACCCCAGGCACTGTGACGTCGGGGAAAGGGCGACATCAGCCGACGCCAGACCCAGACTTTGGAATCCGGCCGACCGAAGGGCTGCCTGAGGCAGGACAAACCCATATGTGATGACTGCAGATGCATACCTATCAGACATCTACATTTATGGTAGGTACAAAACTGTACTTTAGAGTTCCATGATGATTTGCTCCATAGCTTTGCAGACCAGGGTAGTCAGGCTTATAGGGCGATAGTTCCCAGGTTCTGTTGTGGCACCACCTTTGTGGAGTGGGATGACTGTTGCTGTACGCCATTCTTTGGGTACATAGCCTGTGGTAAGGCTGAGTTTGAACAATGAATTTAGGTGAGGGTTTAGTTCCTTTTGGAGCTTGTGTAAGACGCAGCCTGGGACACCATCCAGTCCCATTGATGCTGTGTTCTTAGCTTTGGAGAGGGCTGTTTTTACCTGCATTATCTGTGATGTCTGGGACTCTGCATTCTTCTGGGATGGACACTGGCCCTTCTGGGGTGAGGGGGGGTGAAGTTTGCACTGAACTTGTCAGCCAGGATGTTGGCAATGTCAGTTGGTTCAGTGTATTTTTTGCCATTTTGCAGTAGCTCAAGGGATATCTGAGAGTTGTCACCTAGATTCTTAACATAGCTAAAGCAAGCTTTGTGGTCATCTTTAGAGTCTTTGGCTATTTTTCTTTTGAAACTCTCCTTGGATGATTTTATGAGGGATCGTAGTTTCTTGCTAATATTGATCAGTGATGCCTTTCCTTTTTGGGATTTTGCTCTATTATGTAGTAGTTTCCTCCTTCTGTTGTATAGCTTATTTATGGCCGGGGACCACCAGACTGGTTTCCTCTTTTTGGAGGAATGAGTCTTTGTTTTACTTGGGATGGCTCTATCCTGTAGATGCTCATAGAATGCATTTGTAAAGGATTCTGCGGTTTGGGCAGCATTATCCTTTAGCAAGGGGTCTTTGAAACTTTCCACCTCGGTCTTGAAGTGTGAAGTTGGCTTTTGAAAAGTTTTTCAGTGGTTTCCTTGACTGGGGTGGGGTCGGGATGTGGATGTCCATTGTGATTAGTTTATGATCTGATCTTACCAGCGAGGGGTTTACCTCTGGTGTGGAGCACTGATCCCCCATGTTGGTGATGATCAGGTCCAATATGTTGTCACCTCTTGTGGATGTGGTGACCAGCTGTTCCAGGGCGTTTGAGTTTATAAACTCTAGTAAGCGTTGGGCAAAGGAGTTTGTACTTGTAGTTATACCAGTCGATGTTTGGGTAGTTGAAATCTCCCAATATCATGGTGTTTGGTAGGACCTTTATATTTTCCAATGTTCTCAGGAATGCTGAGTGGGAGTCCTGAGACAAGGTAGGTGATCTTTAGCAGGCTACGATCTGAAATGTAGCTTTGCCCACTGTTGCACATGGATAGTCTCAGGCATCGTACTGTGCTACTAACCTGGAGGTGGGGGTATCCTTTATGAAAATAGATACACCCCCTCCTTTTGTATTTCGGTCCAGGTTCTGGTGCCGAAAGGTATGGTATGAGTTGTAGCCTGGTAGTGCTGGGGTGCTCTCTGGAGCTTTGAACCAGGTTTCTGTTACTGCACAGATATCGATTTTCTCCATGCTAAGGAGTGCCTTGAGTGCGTGCATTTTGAGGTTTAGACTTTTGGCATTGAGTAGCATTACCCTCAGTTTCTGGTTTCTTGTGTTTATGGAGGTGGGTTTGTCTTTTGAGCCTTGCCTAAAAAAGGCATTATGGAGGTGGCAAAAGCCTTGGACAGTATTCAAAAGCCTAAGGGCGACAGGTGCAAGCCATCTCTGGCGAAGCAGAGTGGCTTGTCGAGCATGTCGTCCCAGGCTGACAGACACTGGATCCCCTTTGACACCAATAGCTTAGCCAATTGTTAAAACTGATAATTTGTCTTCGTACTGTGGCATCATTCTTGGTGAGGGCAATATGCTACTCAGGGTCAGGGTCATACCGGCCTAGGCTACATGATCACAGAGCTCCTCTGTCTCTCCATGTAGTCCAGGGAGGTATGTCTCAGGTCGTTCACACCAACATGTACAATGACAGTCATATTTGTACTTGTTTTGGAGTGACCTGAGTGCTTGTGTTATGTGGTGAATCTTGACACCCGACAGGCAGCTTACAGTAACCTTCTTGTTCAGTCTAGTGAGTGGGACGTCAGTGTGCCTGACCATAGTCACCTATTACTAGTGTATTGGGTGTGTTGTTCCTTAAGGGCTGTGGTTGTGTGGCAACTGACTTTGTGAAGTATGTGATATGTGGTTGTTTGAGGGTGGAGTTTGCTTGGACGTCTGCTTTGGAGGTCTCTGCTGCTTAGGCAAATCTTTATTTAGAGCCCGAGTATGTTTTTGTGTATTTGTGTGTTTGCTGGTGCATGTTTGTTTGTGTCTTTTGGCTTTTCCCGGTTAGGGCTCACCACAGCCGAACTCCAGTCTGCTAATGATTGGTAGAGGATTTTTATGTACCGGGTTACCAGCCCTTGACGCACAACCTTCAACGAAGGCACGCCCCATTCACGTTTGCCTCCACACAGAAGACGCTCTAGCTGAGAATCGAACGGGACAACGTCTTGCTATGAGGCGATAACGCTACCGCAGCACCACCACCACAGTTCATGTATGACTTTTTTATGTGAGACTGGAAGTGTGGTGCAAGTGTTTCCCTTTTCCTCCTGACTGGCTGTTCCAGCCTTGGGTTGAGAGAGCTTGGCCTCCAGTTTGGCTGTATAGTTGCATCTCTCACATACATTTGTGTTTGTTGGAAGGAGGAGAGGGTTGTCCGTGTACATGAGTCAATTGTAACATTGTCTCAAGATTGCCAGATTCACCAGCTGGCCTGGAGAGAGTATACCTGAAACTGCCCTTTGGACATGCCTGTATGGGTAACTGAACTGTTTTACTGATTGTCCAGTAGGTAAGAAATAGGGAGCCTTGTACTATTGTACAGTAAAGGGGGAGGTGTAGTGTTAACGTTTATTCGTGCTTACTGAGAGCTTGGAGCAAGTGCTGGGCTGTAAAAGGAAAGGTAGAGTGCTTAATGTGAGAGTTTGACTAGTTCTAATGGAAAAATTGAAGAGCAGACTTCATGGAGGCTGGAATAGTTTAACCCTGGCTAACCAGCGCTGCGCAAAACTGCACAAATGCGGGTTTTAAGGCAGTGAGATGAAAGATAGGAATTAGCCCAAAACGGCCAATAAACTACAAGTTGCTGGGCTGCGACCACTCCTCCAGGGACAGATGGGCTGCGACCACTCCTCCAGGGACAGATGGGCTGCTCAAAGCTCCCCACTCTCACTGTTGTACAGAGAAACTTCCTCCTATCCAAGTAAGGATATGGGCAGCACAGGAACTTATACCACAGTCCTAAATTCAGCAGAACCGGAAGATTGGACTACACTAGCTTAGAAAAGGCAGGAAACAAGAATATTGGCTTGAATTTGCCCATAATGGTGTTGAAAAGAAACGTCATGGGCATTCAGAACTGCCATATAGCTGAAGAACCTGATGCCCTTAAGGGGTTATTTGCATATATCCCATGATGTCCTTCTATTCATATGCTGTAGTATCCATAACATGAGGGAGTCCGCATCTGGTTGAATCGCAAGTCCTGTCATCATACCAGAGTTAAAATGCTATTGAGAAGGTACGTGCAGCCCGCATCACACAGCATACGTATGCCATAAATGGACATTGGGTACAAAATGGATGTCAGCACGCACCTACTTTAGAACGCTTCTGCTGCCAACTCTGGTCGTCGCTCACTTTGGAAAGTCGCCTTTGTGCTTCGCTAGTGTTTCAGATAAGTAACCCATAGAGGTTTTTTTATCTAAATTGTTACTGTGTTTTCTTGAGTTTAATGTCAGCTAGGAAGGGTAATTGTCCGTGCAGAAGGCAAATTCTGCGTTGACACCCACAAGTTCTATTTAGGGCCAGAACACTATCATATGTCTTGTGATTTGTAAGGCCTTCATCCCTAAAACCCTTAGCCATCTCTCTTCCCTTAGGATGTACTTGGAAAAATAACTTAAGCACCTTGCACAGGATATGGACCAGTCGTCAGGACCTTTGGAAGAGCTGCAACCCAAGAAGCTTCAGCCTGACCCTACGGCTGCTCCATCAATTCAGGCATTCCTCCCAAGGCCATTGAAGGCCCAGAGGCTGCATTGGAAACTACAAAATCTCCTTTGACTGATATCTGTGGGGAAGCTGTCAAGGAGTCTGTTAGCACATCCCAGAGGGACTCGTAGGCATCCGAACCAGTCACCGGGGAGGATCCATGGCTCTCTTCTGAAGGCCCATGTGGGCTTACTCAGTGGTTCAAGATGATGATCTCTCGGATGTCTTTGAATGTCATCCAATATCTGGCCCTCCTACTCTTCATCGTATGTCGGAGGCCCCTAAGGAGAAAGAAGTGCATTTCTACTGGCCAGCAAGCAATGTTTTCAAACCAAACCCCTGACTGGCAGGCCTTTACACATGGCATCTTTAATGCCTTTATGTCCGTACACAAACTTCTAGCTCCTGCCTACGCCCTACCCCTCTCCATTCCTGGGAAAAGAGGAGGAAGACTCCTCAGGCGATATGTCATCAACTTGTTCCTCACAGATTGCTTCTCCTCTGGTGTATGCTTCCCTCTGCCATTCCCCTTGTCCTGCCTGCTCTTTTGGATACCTTTTCTGCTGCTAACAAATCCCCAGACACCCAACCTCCAGCCCCTAATCATTCTGATGGCATCCTCAGGCACTTTGTAGAATCTAAGATCCTCTAAGACTCTGTCAGCTGACCCCTCTACCATTTGTCTAGCTGCAGATAACACTTCCAGGTTGTTACCATCCACTTCCTTGCTTCTCTCTGGTTTTGTTTCATGAATTACCAAGCCCATATGGCTAAATATTCCCTCGCTCTTATGGCAGATGCTGTGAAACTCATTTCACAACTATCAGATACCTTAAGAAGGCCAGCATATATCTAGCATGCTTAAATCCTGCAGCCAGGTTACTAGGCCTTCCCTAAAATGTAGTTAAAATGCTGTGAAGGCCTCAGCCAGAGCAACTGCATCTGGGTCTGTCTTAAGGAGGTATTCATAGCTTAGGTTGCAACTTTTGCCGGGGGGCACCATGAAACAAGCTTCCCAGTAGGTCTTTCCCTTCCATTCATTCTCCAAAGCAGTTTTCAGGCAAAACCTGATAGCCTTTGACATACCAGGTCCTAAACCCCTCTACCCCTCTCTCTGCTTATCCCTGTCCCTCCCAGCTTAGAAACATAACCCAGGACCCTTGGGTCCTAACCATTATCGAACAAGGCTGTTTCATGGTTTGGGAATCCAGGCCAACTTTCATAGGTATCCCACAACCCCCTCTGGACCAAATGGCTTTCACTCACTCCTCCCCCCTGCATTCCCTGCTATTCCAGGGTACCATCAAAGAGGTGCCTCCGAATCAAAAGGGAAAAGGATTCTACTCTAGGTGGTTACTAGTACTCTGGAAAGAAGGCCCTTGGAGGCCTATCTAAGATTTATCTCATCTAAACATCTTTCTGAAGGTTCCTACCTTTCACATGCTAACTCTTCTACACTCCTTCCCCTAATTCTCCCTCAGGCGTACATGGTGTCATTGCACATAAAAGATGCCCATCTTCACATCGTTTCAGGAAGTTCCTGCGGTACTCTGGAATCTTAAGTTTTAGTTCTGTGCTTTCCTATATATATATATATTTTTTTTTTTTTTTTTTTTACGGCCACCAGAGGATTCCCAAAATGTTTGCCCCCAGTCATAGCCTTCTGCAGAATGCAGGGTATTCAAATATTTCCTTACCTGGACGACCTTCTCATCCAGGTTTCATCCCCAAAGTTTTTTGCAGGAGTACTTGGACTACACTGTCCCTTCTCAGGGTTCTGGAGTTTACCATAAACCTTCAGAAATCTACTCTGACCCCTTCCCAGGACCATGTCTTCCTGGGCTGCAGAGTTCTCACGGTCCAAATGGCCTGCCTACTTACAGAAAAAAATCCTTTTCTTACCACTTGCTTTCAGGAATGAATTCCATTACAGTCCGACTGTCAAGAGGGTTCCTTTAACTCTTGGGATTCATGGCTTCCACTTTTCCCATGGTACCCTTGGCAAGGCTACACATGAGGAAATTTCAGTGATTCTTGAGGCCAGTCTGGGAACACCTTCACCCTCTGGAGTTTGTAGTTCCACTATTGCCCTGCTTAACAAAGGAACTGAAGTGGTAGATTTCACAGGTTACAAAAAAATAGTCCTTCCCCTCCAACCTCCCCCCAGCCAGGATTTGTACACAGATGGGTCAGACATAGGCTGGGGTGCAAATTTAGGGAATTGGGGGGGTGAGAGATGTCTGGATCCCCCCTCATTCAAGGGAGCATATCAACATCAAAGAAATGAGGGCTTTGATCTTTTTTCTCAAAATTTAAGTCCAGAATCCTACCAGGAGTGCTGAGATGGTTCACACACAACACCACAGTCCTCTGGTTCATCAACAAGCAGGGAGCGACAAAATCCTGCAGCCTTTGCAGATTGGCTCTCTCTGTGTGGGAGATTGTCCAACAGAGTCAAGTTTCTCTCTAGACTGTTAAGGTTCTCTCTAGGCTGTTTGCATCCAATCATTTCAGAATGTGATGGCAGATTAATTAAGCAGGTCCATGACTTAATCCCACAAATGAATGTTAAACAGGGATATGTTCCTGGACTTGGTCCATCGATGGGGTACTCGACAGGTAGATCTGTTTGCCTCCCCCATGAACAGACAGTTTGCCAGATATTGTACCAGGATTCACTCCCCTGGAACATGGAAGGTGGATGCTCTTTCTTTGGAGAGGGGTGTTTGTGTATGCATTGAAAAGGATAAGGGAGTCAGAAATTGTACAGTTGTCATTCCATAGGGCTTTACAAAGATATTTAAAGTCTAACCAAAATGGGGAAATTATTTTGCAATTAACCATATGTATCCAGTCAGCATCCAGGGTGTCCACATCTCCAGCATTTCATTTCATCCATCTTGTGCATTATTGCTAGTCTATGTGCAGTGAAAAAACATCTATGTAAAAATTTCCATGTGTGCACACACAAGAACAGGGGAGATGGATTCCTTCACAGACTAAAAGATTTTATATTTTTCCGAGAATACTTGTCTGTGAACTTCACTTGAATAATTCCAGAAAGAAGCATCTGATGTTATGTTGTCCCTGTCTCGCCTTACTACTTTGTTGGTTGGTTCGGAGCCGATCCTCTGCTCCGACTCGGCCATATTCTAAAGCTCAAGAACTTCCACTGGCTCAAGGCTAGACCCTATCCCATCATGCCTAGCACTAGTTACCCATATCTCATTTTCTGCTTGAAGCTTAGAGATTGCTGGATACTGGCTCAGGCCAAGTGTTAGAATTTTCTTGTTATATTATGTATTTAAATCTTAATATTATTCAAGAATCTTTCTGTAGATTAGTAGTATTTGTTTAGAGACCCCATCTCAGTTTTCTGGTGATTATTGTTTAGGCCATCGTTTTTCCTTCAGTCCTGTCCCCCCTTTCAAATCCGTTTTTTCTCAGAGGAATATTCCCCCTTGCTCTTAGCCTGTTTTTAGTTAGAGGGCTTCCCCTTATTCCCTCCTTCTCCATTTCTGATAAGGAGTTAGCTGTTTAAGTTAGAGGCTCTCGTCAGTTAGGGGAGTTGTTTAACTTAGAGGCTCTCCCCCTTCTGTTACCTTCCGTTTTTTGTTTTAAAAAAAAATTGTTATTGTAGAACTGTGGATTCCCTGCTTTTGATATCTATATCTTCAGTGTATTGTACCTATAGTATATTGTGCTTATTGCTATTTGTGATGAATCCAATTTGGGTGCTTCTTTGGACAAGAAGTGACTCGTGCTCCCAAAAAATGTCCTTGACTGACGGACATATGAGTTGTTTGTCTGGGAGCCATGCACCTGCCGGAATCTTGTTTTATGTGTCATGCTTTCAGCGCCACAGTCCTGCAGGAGCGCAAAAACAAGCTTATTCTGAGAGGTTTACTGAAGGGGCCCTTTGACACCAGTGGAAGGGAATCGGGCTAGTAAACCAGGAAAATCCCCCAAACAGACATCTCCATCTGTTCCCACTTTGGAGCTGTCGAGACAGAAATCTTCCAGTTCATATGATCCGAAACCTCTCTGGTCCGACAAGACCTAATCTCCTGCAGTTCCTTCAGTGTCCTCAGAACCGTGTAGGAGTCACAAAAGGACTAGATCTCCTTCTCTGGAACTGGTGCGGTTCACTCCACAGTCACCTATCATCCACCCACTCCTCTCGATCATTCAGGAGCCTTTCAGATGATATGGAGAGTGGTGAAGAGGCTTCTCAAGACACCAGCTCTTGCCAAAATCTTAGAGTCCGGCCTGTATGGATGTGGAGCCAGCTATTCTACTCCCCGGATCGTCCATTCCTCCTTCGACTCACCTGAGCTCAGAGCCGGAGTGCATGGAAGTCATTGTGGTGGAACAGTTGGTTCTGAAAACCTCTGGTCTCTCTTCCAACATCCGTTCTGTTCTCCTCGATACCTCCTATTGAGAGATTTGAGAGCTGACACTCCATCAGCTCCGGGGGGGGGGGGTGGCATCGGACAGTTGTCCTACCCCATTCGCTCTTGGAGCTTCGCAGGTGAACTCTGCTCCCACATCGGCCTTGGAGCCATCGCCTTTGGTGTGTGAGAGGTCTCTCGACTCTTCAGAACCAGCGACCCTCTCGGTCTGGGATCATGGTGCCTTTGAGGTGATGAGTGTGCTCTCCTCTGACAGCTCTTCCCTCGGCTTCAGCTACTCCATCTTCTACGGAGCCAGTGTCTTCTCTCTCACCACTCCTTTCTAAGCGTAGAGAACCATTGCCCAGAACATCCCATTGGTCGACACACACACACACACACCCCCTTCCGAAACCTACCCACAGCATCCCTGTGAGGAGGTCCCTCAGAGGACATGTAAGAGGAAGCATGTGGACTCCTGAGTGTCTGACATCGGACATGGACTTGGAGGTCTCAGAAGGGTCCCCATGGTCCCACTCTGTGGATGTCTCATTCTCGGGCATCCTGGAAATCCTCAGAGGGGTGGCTGGAAGTCCCTTTCCTCTTTCAGTGTGCCTGAATGCATTCTGTTTCTGGCCCTCTATCTCTTGGTTGTCTCCGCCCTTCAACCTCCTGCTAGGGGTAGTAAGTCGAAAGGCGTGGAGCTCTCCAAAATCGATGGAACCAGTTTCGCACAGGCCCAATAAGTTCATAATGGCACCAGATGACAAAACTTCCCTAACCAAGGGTGTGCCAGTTGATGCTATGGTGGTGGCAGAGGCCACTAAGAATGAATTAGCAGAGACTTGTACATCTGTCCATCCGCCGAACAAATAGTGCCGTACGATGGACAGGTATGGGAAGTGTCTTCAGTGGCCTTACTCTTAGGTCACTGAATTGTGTATCCCATTTCACCCGACTTCAGAGGGATCTCCTGGAAGAGCTAGGAGATACCCTACAGGATCCTACAGCTGCGGGAGCTGCAGATAAAACTGCTTTTCAGCTTGCGACCTTATCTTCAATAATTAACTCCTCCATGCAGATTATCTCCTATGCAGCTGATGGAGTGAGCAGGGCTGCAGGCACAGGAGTCACCTTAAGAAACATTCCCAGATGCGCCTTTGTCAATTTGCAGAGTCTTTCAAGTCCTCCTTTACCAATGCCCCCTTTGACTTGTCGTTCGGGCCTAAGGTAAGAGAGACACTAACCAGGTGAGAGCAGGTTGGCAAAACGCACTCTGCAGTGGAAAAATGTTTTTCCGCGCCTTCTAGACCTTACTCTAAACGTCAAAAAGGAGGAAAAATGTGGTTCCGGAAATCCCAGAGAGCTTCGCCTGACACACGTGGTGATTTATTCCCCTGGGGAAGAGGAGGGAATAATAATAGGAGACGCTGCCCTTGCAGCAGAGGGGGTCCGCAGAGTCAAGGCGACAGATACGTTCTCTGGTAAGCCCTTCCAGCATTCCTGAAAGGGGGCCTGCCTGTCCACCTCTGGAGGTAGTTGGGGGAAGATTCACTGTACCCAGAAGCCTGGCAAAATATCTCAGAAGACACATGGGTACAGTCGATAATATCCAGCCACCTCTTCCCCAAAAAAAAATTATCCCATATTTGCCACCCAATCTAAGGGAACAAGCAAAGTTCAAAAAGTTGCTAAGAAAGAGTCCTCCAAAAAGACTCTGCAGACCAAATCAGATCCGGAACTTACTCAAGTTTCTTTTTAGTCCCAAAGAAAGCAGGGGACTGGAGGCCCATTTTGGACCTCAGCAGACTCAATAGGTCGGTCAGAAAGGCAAAGTTCCAGATGGTGACACTGCAGTCCATACTTCACTTTCTGGGAAAGGACAATTGGATGTGCTCCATTGATCTCCAGGATGCTTACTACCATAAGATGGACAGGCGATCCAAGAGATTTCTACACTTCCAGTTGGGAGCCAGTCAATACCAGTTCAAGCTCTGCCCTTTGGCCTCACCACAGCCTCCAGGGTGTTCATCAAATGCATAGCAGTAGTCACGACTCATCCGAGGCATCTAGGATTCCGGGTGTTTCCATATCTGGACGACTGGCTCCTTACCGCCACCACCGACTAACCGAGACAAGGGACACAGCAGTACACCTATGCTCTCAGCTTGGCATCACTATAAACTACGAAAAGTCTGCGTTGTTGTCCTGTCGGTATATTACTTTTATAGGAGCAGATCTAGACCTCTTACACATGATAGCAAAATTGCCTCAGGATAGCGCGTCAACCATTCGACACCAAGTTGCATCTCTAATCAGGAAGAGAGACTTCCAAGATTTTATCTGAAAGTCCTGGGCTCAATGGCGGCAGCAATAACACTAGTTCCCTTGGCACGTTTCCACATGAGGTTAGTGGCTCCTGTTTGCTCAATGGTCCATGCAAGATCTACCCATGTCTCATGAAGTTCTCATCATTGAGACCTGCAAGAAAGACCTAAAATGGCTTCAGTCCACCCAGCTGACTAGGCAGACCTTTCGTCCTCCCCCAGCCAGTGGCCACAGACACTTCTCAGATAGGGTGGGGGAGGCATTATCTGGGACAGAGTGTTCGCGGAACTTTGCAACAACACTAGTACCATTTGCACATAAATGTCCTCGAGATGGGAGCGGTGCTCCTGGAGTTGCAAGCACTTCACAGCTCTCTTCCCATTGGACGATTGCAATTCAGACTGACAACGTGTCAGTGGTGTGGTACATCAACATGCAAGGCAGAAGTAGATCCTACCTCGTATGTCGAGAGGCCCTAAGGGTATGGCACTGGGCGATGTCCTCCCAATGTTTTCTGATCATGACACATCCCGGGGAAATCCAATATGATAGCGGACAAGCTAAGCAGGTCTGTACTTACGCCTCACGAGTGGTCCCTGAAATAGGACATTGGGAACCAGATTTTATGCATGTGTGGCCAGCCTTGCTGCCATCTTTTTGCCACTTCCATCAATGCCAAATGCAGCAGCTATTTTGCCTTTGTCCTCCCACTGGGACAATCACCCAGTGATGCAATTGTTTATGATTGACCCTCGGGACTTCTGTATACCTTTTCCCCATTCCCTCTGATTCCCAAGGCTCTTCAGAAAGCAGAATGGTGGGTTGCAAGCTAATCCTCATTGCCCACTTACTGGCCTTGTTAAATCTGGTTCCTGTTTTTATGGCCCCATCTTTTGATGGAGCCTTGGATCCTGGACCCAGCTCTGGATCTGCTGACTTATCAGTCGGGCACACTCCATCCTTCCTTACAGACCTTCAGGCTGACAGCTTGGTTCCTCCACTTTGTGGCTTAGCCAGGCTTCCTGACATCTCCCCGGCAGTACAACATATTCTCAATTTCTCTCTCAAATCCTCTACAAGGAAACTGTATACTAGCAAATGGAAACTGCTCTCTTGGGCTGTCAAAAATATTGATCATTTTACCGCATCCATTTCAAAGATCCTAGAATTCCTTGCTGAAACTTTTAACCAAGGAGCAGCAGCAACTGACAGAGTTCAATTGGCTATTTCCAACTTTCATGCGGGAGAAATGTGTTCCAATGTTATGTTCCACAGACTATGCAAAGCTTTTCTGAGGGGTACTATCCTTTTGAGACCCCCAGTAAGAGAACCACTTCCTCCTTGGGATCTAAATTTAGTCCTAGCTGCCTTGATTCTTCCTCCATTTGAACTGGCTAGTTCTTGTGCTCTAAAATGTTTGACTTGGAAAACAATTTTCTTGATCGCCATTACCACAGCTAGGAGGTTATCGGAATTACAAGCCCTTTCCATTCGTCCTTATTTAATTTTTCACAGATAGGGTTTCTCTCAGGACCAACCCCTCCTTTCTACCAAAAGTTTGCTCCGAGTTTAATCTGAATCAGTCGATAGAACTCTGTGATCTTTCCGAACCATGGCAGCAAGGCAGAGTATAAACTCCAACTGGATGTTCACAGACAATTACGTTTCTGTTTGCACAGGACTCAGGAATTCAGACAATCTGACCAATTGTTTGTATACTTTTCAGAAAACAAACGTAGAGCTTCAGTCTCGAAAGTGACTATCAGAATGGATTTCAGATACCATTACTTCTGTAACTCTCAGAACAAATTACCAGGAAAAATTCGAGGACACTCAACCAGGGCCTTGTCTACCTGTACTGCTTTTCAAGCCGGACGACCTTTGGACTCAGTTTATGCGGCAGCTAGGTGGGTTAACCCCCATACCTTCATCACTCATTACAAAGTATATGTGGCCTCCCAGAACAGGGCATCCTTTGGTTCCATGGTCCTGAAGAGTATATTCCATTGAGCCACCCAAGAAGAAGGTGCCTGGTACACTGTTCCAACCAACAAGAAGGAAGGCGAGAAAGGGACTACATAACATAAAGAAGTTATGTACTCACCATAACATTCCATGTTTGTCCTTGATTTCGCCTTCCTTCCTTGCATCCCACCCTCCTGGAGGATAGAGAGAAGTTTTCTTTGGCCAAATAGGCCTTGATTCTCTTCCTGCCTTATGAGTTGGATACAGTAACAGTTTCTACTTATGGCTTGATGTTTTTTGTATATATGTATATACACATATATATATTATATATGCCTATAGTTTATATGCATATTATGGTCTAGTGTTATGGGTCATCACAAACGAGATCTGGGTAACTAGCACTAGGCATGATGAGATAGGGTCTAGCCCTTGAGTCAGTGGAAGCTCTCAAGCTTTAGAATATGGCTGAGTCAGAGCTGAGGATCAGGTCCGAACCAACCAACAATAAGTAAGGCGAGATCAAGGACAGACATGGAACGTTATGGTGAGTACATAACTTTTTTTTCTTTTGCTATAATAATTTGAGAATTTTATAAATAACATGTATGACGTATGAGTGAGCTATTGGAGATGAAATTCAAGATTAAGTTACTCTTATTGTATGCCTCTAATGAGGGTACGAGCTTAGTATGTATAAAATCCTTACAAGTGTGGATGTCCAGCCAGTTGCAATTTTCCAAACTATATCTGCTGACAAAATAGTCTGCAGAACTTATTTTGTTAGCTGAAAGAAATTGATTCCAATATAATGTCACCTTTCTTAAATTCTAACATTTTTTGAGTATCAAAAGGTATCAATCATTTGTGTAAGCAATAGGAAACATTAAATTCTTAATTGATTAGAAAACATAAGCTTTTTAAACAGCAGCAATATTCGGTTTATAAGAGGTGTGAAAACAAGTTTTGACCTTTCACTTTGAATGTATATTTTTAAAATCCATATAAAGATTTGTTTTTGAGAATATGGTTCAAGCAATGTCCTGTTAGTATTAAGTAAGGTTTCATGTATTGATTTCCAACAAGTATTATTCAAAAGCAACAAATGTTCGAAAACCCTATACCGCCTTCATTCTGGCTTGTGGTATGCCAACGAGAAATTCTTGTTTTTTTGAGACATCAAAATTAAGTAATAAGTTATTAATTTTCTGTTCAATTTTGATAGGTGGGTGAATTATTAGAGCTTGGTCAATGAGTAAGACTTTAGGTAACCGTATCATTTTGATTAGTCTGTCTTCAAAAGTTGGCAATAGACGAGTGATTTTTTATAATTAGATTCAGTAACGATACCCAGATACTTTAAATGTGTGCCCTCCCACTTTCTCGTTTTTATCTAAGTTTCATAGTAGCATTTTTATTCACTAGAAGTGCCTGCGTTTTGTTGTGATTGAATTTTAGACCAGAGTTGTGTGCAAAGAAGTCTAGATTATGTAAAAAGTGATTTATTGAATTGTCAGTATCATTAGCAGTTATTAGAAGGTCATCAGCACAGTTGTATCTTGGGGGATAATTTATCTGACACTTTATATCCTTTAAAGCTGTTATTTCTAACATAATTTCCAAGAGGCTCAATAGCCAGGGCAAAGAGCAATGGGGAGAGGGAGGAACCCCTGTTTAAGTACCTCTTAATATTTTGAATGGGCTAGATAAGATCCAATCTTTACACAGGCTATGAACTTTTCATATAGTTTTTTTTTAATTAATCCTATAAAGTTTGGGGAGATATTGTATTTTTGCAGAGCTTTAAACAAATATGGCCAACATAGGGAGTCAAACTTTATATCAAGACTTAAAATAGAAAGCTCTTTTTTTTTTCTTGTTTCACAAGTCTGTTAATGACAGTAATCTAATTGCATTGTCTTGTACCTTTCTTTTTTTGATAAACCTGGTTTGGTCTTCAAAAGTTAATATTGAAATCAGACAGATTAATCTAAGATAGACATGAATATCTTGTAGTTAATGTTAAGCAGAGTTTGGCCTGCATGATGTGCAAAGGTTGGGCTGTTTGTTTGTTTTTAAGATGGGAGAGATGATAGAATATTTCCATGAGGGAGGGATGTTTGCTTTAGTTTTAACTTCTTGGAAAGCATTGAGTTAGATTTTCAAGATGTCATCAGATAGGAGTTTGTAAAATTCCGGAATTCGACTATCTAGCTTTTGTGCCTTTTTTGCCTTAAGATTTTTTTTGTTCCTTAAATTCTTTTAAAGGAAAAATCTGTTATGGTGTTTGGATAGTTTCTTTCGAATTTTAGCAAGAAAGTTGTCTTTTGTTCTCACTTGTAGATTCATGTACATAGATTGGTACTAGGCTAACTGCTCTTGTGGGCCTTTTTAAGCCTAGCCAGTTACCCCGTGTGAGAATCAAACCTTGTGTCTGTAAGGTAAACACCTTGACCATTATGCCAGGCCCCCCACCTTCAGGTAAGTTAATATTCTTGTAATGGTTTTTAAAGCCGATATTTTTTAGATCTGTAGCTTTGATAGTTGATGATTTCTAGTGTGTATTTCTTTTATGACTTTTCTCATTTAAATATTTAGATCTAATTGCTATCCTGTGCATACTATGGGGATTAAGTAGGATTATCTGATTTTTCCAGATTTATTATGCTGCATGATATCTTGATATTCCTTGTTTAGTTTACATATGTCAGCTAATGCAGATTGGTAATTTGCAGGTTTTAGTTTTTTTATGTCTACCAGTTTTTTATACCATTCTTTCATTTTATTTATATACCAACTTTTGACTTTACCATGCAAGTCAACCTTTAAAATGTCTAATAAGGTAATATCTGAAACCTCCCCTTTATTGGTGGCATTTAGGTAAAGCTTTGTTTTATGTAGAAACCATTCTTTAGATCCTTGTACTGTTGCTAGATAAGCAGAAGTTTAAG